>NC_048408.1:10420778-10431966 GCF_013103735.1 Etheostoma cragini
CAAACCCAGTGGCCACACTGGTTGGATTTTTAAATGCAGTCTGGGTCTTTGTGGTTTTCTGGCCGTACACATCAGTAGATATAAAGGACATAGAGAAAAGCATCCAGTCGCTTCCTAAATGTTTCTTGTTTTTACTTTGGCCCAACCTGACTGGTTTGTTTTAAGTTGAATGTAATGCATCATCAATTTGATATTTTATGAAAACTGCAGATGGGGCTAAAGAGCAGGCACTTTCTATAAAAAAAGAAAAGCACAGAGATAGGACCAATACTAGGTGATTGCTAAGGCAGTGGGATTTGTACGGATCTCAGAGGAAGCATTACCTAAGCATAGGAGTATAATTCAGGGAAATAACTTACCAAAACCATGTGCTCTGCCTTATTTGAAATAAATTTTGTAATTGATTGTGAAACAACATAATATTGCCAACTTAAAATACACATTATCCACATACTAAAATTGATTTAGTGGTCAGCACAAAAGCCACGGTTTTGCATTACGTAAATGAAAAAAAGTATTTTCAAAGCAATACTGTTTACACACAGATTGAGGTGCAGTAGCATGCCTTATCCAGCAGAGGGCCTTACACCCTCGTTATTGTAACTGTTGATTCAGTCAGCTGTTGGTAAAAAATGACTCATGCTCTACTACGGTGTACCTACAGTGCTCTTTGTTGTGCTGGGTTGTATCAGTGTACTGTATTCAAACTCAAAATTAGTTTCTGTTCACAACAACAATAATAGTTCTAGCTTTATGGCACAACTTGTTGCAGAATCCTGGATTTTTGGTTACTTTTAGCCTGAAAGTTACTATAGAAATGCACTATAGAAATGCACTATAGAATTTTAAAATTAGTGACCAGTGCAATTGGAAACATGAATAAAACAAATCGGTTTTGAAATCAAAGAAATTAAGTTCAGGGGAAGTTTACTATAGTGATCCTTTTTCATTTTTATAACATTTAACTACATTTTTCCTTTTAACTATAAAGTGATCAGAGTATGAATATGTGCACAAATATTTTCATGAACACATCCAATGAAAGAACCGCAGTAAAAGGTCAGGAGCTTCGGTGAATTTGTAAAGAGCCATTAATGAATACATTAGCAGGTATCATTACATTGCACCATGTGGTTTCATATCATCATCACTGAGGGGCTGAATGATTCTTATGGCCTGCGATTCACACATTTTTCATGCTGCTAATACATCCTAAATAATAAATCCCAAATAATAAGAAAAATAATAATTTTATTTTTTATTTTTTACAGTGCACTCTTTATCAATCTGTACGTGGAATCAATCTTCCTTCACTGTCTCTTGGTGTCGTTGTGCACTGCAGTCTGTTTTAGAGACAGGCTGACGGGCGGCTGCTTGTATGGTAACGGTATGTGGACGAGCGAAGAAGAGAATTACTGAAGAGAGAGAGCGCCAGGCAGTATTAAAACAAAGCATTAAGTCAGAGAAATAAAATGTTTTTGCCGATTTACTACTCAAAATGCCACTGTAGCAAGTACCTCACTATCAGTAAAGTCATCCAATTTCATAATTAGAAACAATAAATCATATATCCATTTACAAAAAAGCCGGAAAGTTGAAAGTTAGAATGAAGAACAAAGAATCAATGACTAGGAAGATGATACATCGTATTGTCTCTTCTCATTGGTTTAAACTTGCAGCTTTCAGAATGCTGCAGACCGGTGAATTGCAACCATAGCCGGTAATACACAGTCTATGGTTGCAAGTAGCTGCAGGATTAATCTCCTGTCGCAAACCCTTTGGTCTGGACTTGCTACCGCACCATAGACTGTAGACCTATGATATACAGTCTATGTACCGCACACACAGTGAGTGATGCAGAGTGAAATTGTAAGGTGTTAATGACTTTTATTTGCTTCACTTTAGCTACACTTACTTGAGGTAAAGATAAAGGAATATTTTAGTGGGCTATAGATAATAGTCTAGCTAGTGTAAACAAGTGAAACAAGAAATAGCTCTCCTAGTAAGGTATCTGAAGCTCTCTATTCTTTACCATTAATATAGCCTGCTATCTCTATTAACACAATATCAGTCCCTAAATATCATAGTGCCACTGTTAATTGTTAATGCTATTCTACCAGTATATCCTTCAATTCAAGAGAGAGAGAGAGAGAGAGAGGGACGCAGGAATGTGTGGGTGTGGGAGGGGGGGTTGTATTCTCCTAACTTGCATTAGCATATAGCCTAAACTAAATTATTTCATGATATTCATTATACATGCCATATATTCTGACCAAATTAACATTCCGCATTCATTTGCTGTAATAATTAAACAAGTATATAGATGGTGCCTAAATGTAGACTAGGCTGTACAAGAGCATACATACATTACATATTTACACACCAGATCTTCTATTCAGATACTGCATTTGAACAGTTTGTTTATTGACTTTTTCTTTCACAAAGTAACACCTCAGCCAATTCTTTGTGCCTCATCCTGAATCAAGCGACACTGGATCCTATAATAATGTACACACACATGTTCAGCGGTCTCTACTTTGACTTTCTTCTGGTAACTGATAACACACTCTTACACCCATTCACACATGGCTTTGGCTGACATGTCTTTATAAAGCACTGAACAGGAAGCTAGAGACCGCTGTTGGCTTCTGAAGTTTCACATTGTCAATCATGAACCTTGTCTGGAGTCAGACGATCCCCTCCTCAGATTGTGGCTTTATGTTTGTTTCTGGTGGATAGAAAATGGTAGCAGTTATTTGTGCTGTTTAGAGTTTCCTTTAATATAAATCTATAATGTATTTGACATAAAAGCAACAAGCTCCTAAGTGCACCTTTAAATTAACATTCAACAGATTTTTAAATAGAGTATATTTGTTATTCTATACATGACTTATTTTATACCTCTTGAATGCATGCTGTCTCTTCATGGCCGTTGTCATAAATAAACCATGCTTCAGACACATTTTTATTTAATCACACTATAATCTTTGAGGTTGTAGTGCTGTAAATATATTGAGAGATACTGTAGGATGTGTTTATTGTTTTGCTCAAAAATAATTTCAGTATATACCATTTCTCCATTGCCAGTGTGATAGGTACTCTATACCTTACTAAAACTAATGCAGTGTAATACAACTGTCCTGCATACTGCAGAATTGCATTGTATTATACTCAATTTTCTCCAAAATATTTATATTAATGAGGGTAGACTTATATACTTCAGCCTTCAAAATAATCATTAAATTTAATCAACACCTCTCAGGATTTCCACGAAAACTGAACTTTATAGCCTTAATGCGGGGAGGATGTAATGCAGCACTGTTGTGTTAACTGCATTCGTTTGAACTTGGTCAGAGGTGTTTCTGTTTTTTTCCATTGATACCACAAACATGTATGAAAGTGGCAGTAATCACGAAGTCCCTTAAAGGAGAATTCCGGCCAATTTTTATGTTAATCTTGATCGCTTTAATTATGCGAGTACTAGCTGTTAGCTGCTAGCTGTTAGCAGCTAATGATAAGTGTGTTCAGCCAGGCTTTTGTGAAAATCATAACGCAGCAGTTCTGTGTTTAATTATAGCTTATCAATTTTGTGTGTGATGGATCTGTCTGTTGTTGGTGAGGAGGCTTGGCATTGTCGATGTGTGTGGTAGATTCCTTAGCAGGACAGGCTTTCGTCCCCGCCTTCCTCGCCTCCTGCAGCCAACAATGATCCCCCTAGCGTCGGGGGATGTATTGGGTGTCCCCCATGACTTTGCGGCGACAAATTGTAGTTTATTTCCCCCTCAAAAATAGTAATAAATTATCTAATTACCACCACACCACCGGGTGCTGGTGGGATTGTTGTTGGCTAAGGGAACTAGCACACAGATTGACAATACCAAGCCTCCTACTCACCAACAACAGATTGGTCGATCACACACAAAATAGATGAGCATACACACGGAATACACGCAATACACACGGAACTGCTGCGTTAGTATTTTTTTTACAAACGCCTGGGTGAACACACTTATCACTAGCAGCTAACAGCTAATAACGGAACTGAAGGAGAGCTGTTGCCTTGCGCTGTCTCCTGGGAATTCAGTTGTAGCAGGAAAAGGAAGCTAGCTAGCTCTAGCTGCTATCCAAGCTACCCACGGCAAGAACAAGACAGGGTGGGTGAATTAAAAGAATGTCTGACTTGAACATGCATCTTGATGTTACGTAAGGGCCCTGTTCATGTTGTAAAGACATATTCATTGCATTGTGTGTCTGTTAAGAGGCACAAAGGCACTCTAAAACTTGCCCCATTAACTGCAGCTTCTCAGTGTTGCCTGCACCGATTAAGGTCGGGGTTTATTCAATCGAAAGCACTTGCATATTTATAACAATCGAGATTAACATAAAAATGGGAATTCTCCTTTAATAACATTAGTGCAAAGTGCACTGTGTAGAAGTTAAGTTAAGCAACACAAGATTCTCATAGCTTAGTTTTCCGTATGGAGTAAATTACAAGTGTCTGTAAAGTAAATGGACTAAAACAGACATTTGTGTGTGTGTGTGTGTGTGTGTGTGTGTGTGTGTGTGTGTGTTTGCAGTCGTACCATTCGTGCATGCACGCTCCTCATTGAGCATCCCAGTGAGTGTGAATAGGGCAAACACCAGGAGAGAGAATAGGATCGTCAACACCTCTAGCTCAGTAAATGTAGATGCCATCTACACCCGCTGCCGCAGCTGTGAACATTTCGTCTGTAAAATCAGTTTTCCCACAAAGGTGACATCTCTTCCCATGACACAATTAATTAAAATTAGGATCAAACACTTACCAAGTGTATGTTACTAGAGTGTTCCGATGTTGATCATCACAGAGCAACTTTATGACACATGACAAACACACAAACCCAGTCTCTTGTCACAGATTAGCAAGAGCTGCGAAGAGCAAACTAGCACATCCCCTTTTGAGTCCAATGAGATCATATTAACCCTAATTATTAGTGAGCCTTGTGCGTGTGTTTAAGTAGAAGCTCCCTGTGTATACATTTATTAATTTTATAATTCATGATATTGCTCTCAGGTGGATTATTTGCTTTACTTGGTAAAAGTGTGAGATAGTTGAGTTTGAAAACGTTTGAGACAACATTTGACCTTTCTGAAACTGAAACTTTTTTGTGAAAGATGGAGCTTGGCTTTATTGTTTTCTTTGCAGGATGTGGTAGCTGCCCATGTTGCATTGAAATCAGTCAATATGACCGCTAAAATAGAATAAAAGAAGAATGCCTTTATTGTCATTATACACAAGTGCAGCACATGTGCAACGAGATTTAAGCCCCCTACTCATCTTCTCATCAAACAAATCTCTCGATCCATGTTAAAAAGAATAAAAGCTTTGCGATCCACATTGCATTCAAAGTGTGATAATCACAATGCAAGTGTGTTCTGACTTTCCTATTTCCAATACGATTAAATTCTTGTGTGTGTGTGTGTGTGAGATTGATATGCCAACCCACATGCTTTTCTCACACGTCTATGCTTGTCTTATTTGGGAATTTCTCTCATTTGTGCTTGTTGAAAACAAGGCTGCTGCTGCTTTTTTTACGATACAATACAGTGTGACGTCCACTTTGGTAGATATTCTCAAGCAGTTGACTTAAGCTTTCAAATCAAACAAATGTGTCAATTGATGCCATTTTTGTGGCAAGTTTTCTTTCTACATTGTTCTTGCGCTGGCACGAGAAGATGACCTTTTCCTTCATAATCCTGCCTACAAAACTCTTATTGGCTCAGGTGCATTTCCAACCCGTAAATGCACTTAAAAACACCTATTTGAATCACTGAAAATATCTTGGAGCCATTTATGAAATATAGTTTAGAATAATAATACCATCAATGAAAACTCAAGAGAAGAAAACTACACAATCTTGTTTAACAGTCCAGTTGCAGCAGGAATAAATTTGATTTATAATTATTCAAATCATCTTGATTATGCATCTTGGTACTGTGAAGTGGACAGTCATTGCTCTGTGCACATCTAAGGAGAATTTTACCACTTTAGTTTGTTTGCCTCTTCATCTCAGTCAGTGTCTGCACTTTCTTGATCACCTTAAATCACCCATTTTCCAGTTATATCAATCATAATCCTCATGACCTAAGACTATTTCAAATAGGATTACACACTCACAAACACACACACACATACATTCTGTGAAGACACTGATAGGGTTGTGTAGGTTTTTCACTTCATGGCCAGTCAGACAACTAACGTGCCTTCATTCCTTTAACATGACAGAAGAAATAATGCAACTAAACATCCATCAACACATTGTTTCTCAGCATGGAGTCCCAGAACAATCAAGCTAGTGTGTGTGTGTTTGTGTGTGACTGCTGTCCATGTGCACAACTTGCATAAGCTTATTAAGAGCACCACTGGTCAGAGGAGGAGATTGAGGTTAGTCTAAGCCCTAATCCTTGTGGACCGTATGCTTATTACCCAGCAAGCACGACAAAATCCTGGCCCCGCCCCTCCGAGACCCACGCACTTCACTACAACACACATTTGCCTTGTATCCTTGTGTACTGCTCAGCTCCATCTCAACTCTTCCTTTCTATGTCCCTCTCAGCACGAGGGAACAGGAGGAGGAGGAGGAAGTGGAGCACACCGTTGAGTAGTTTCCCAGTCGTCATGACGACTTCACACCCAACCATTTCCAGAGCTGTCTTCCTGTTGCCACGGTGACCTGATCCCATCTTCGTTTCTCTTGGTGATCTGGATTCGGCTGACTATAAGGAAAGCGATCCCGGAAAGCTGTCCCTTTTCCCTAAAAGCAGCTCGTGGATGGGACAGCTGATAACGTGCAGAGACACGGACCGGAGGACAGGAAGGTGCGGCGTGCTGGGAATGCTGTGGGAGTAATACCGGAGTGTTGCCTAGAAACAGCAGAATGCCAATACAACAGATAAGTGTGGTTCCGGCCAGGGAGACAGCCAGCAACGGCAAAAGCGCTGCTCGCTCCAAAGACAAGACCGAGGTGAGTTACTGATCTCTTAAATCAGTTCTTGTGCTTCTGAGGTGCCAGAAAAAGCTCTTTAGGTTTATTTTTTTTTGCCAGTTGAAGCTAAACATTCCACCTTTGTGTTGTAATGAGGTAGAAATTGTTTGATTAGTCCTTAGGCGATGATTTAAATGACTGTAGAAGACGTTGCATACGTGTAATTGTGCAAGCGTGTCCGCGTGTGTGTGTGTGCGTGCGTGTGTCATAGTCTATTATCAGCTGACAGTCTTTTCAACTCACTCAGTTGCTCACATACAGTATATGTACAGTATGCACTCAGTAGCCTTTTATCACTGTTCCTGCACCTGAGAGCCTGACGTTACGTCACATCATCATCACCTAGCATCACCTCATGTTACATCAGATGAAAATATTATATTTCCTTTATTTTGAAACGTACATTATTACATATACAAGGAATGTATCCTCTGCATTACCCATCCCTAACTAATTAGGAGCATTGGTACCTTTGTTGACTGGTAATGGTAGGAGCCCCTGGAGGACACCCACACAAACACGGAGAGAACTCCACACAGAAAGACCTGGACCGGGGATCCAACCCGCTACTCAGCCTGGCCTACTTGCTGTGACCACTGAGCCACCGTGCTGCTGTTTCTAAGGCTAGGAAGTGGCTTTGTCTGACAGAGTTAGGGACTTAAAGCAAAAAGGAAAACAAGGTCATCCTCGCTATGCATGACCTAAAGAGTTAAGTTCTAATGAAAACTATAAAGTTTACAAACTCATGCTTCGGATGGTTGCCATCAAATTAAATTGTGTATTTTCGGTCTCTTGATTCCATAAACAAACATACAGACATATCATTGCATTCACTTATTAAGATGACAACAGGAACTTAAAAAGTAACTGACATCTTTTTGTGAGTAACAGTAGTACAAAACAGTTTCACTTCCTCATATCAGGTCTGTTGTCATATTTAATGACACCCCCCTACCCCAATGTTTTCTGCTGGGAGATGTGCTTTAGTGGGAAAGTTTGCTCGCTTAGCATCTTTTAGTCAAATAGATAAACAAGACTAACTTAAAAATGTAAAGAAAGGAAATTTCTTTACACCTATTTTCTTTTTTAACTAGAAAATACAACCCAACACTTTCTGAATTTACGTTCCTCTCTTTCATCAAACTATGTTTTAATTGCCTTGTTAACTCATCATAAAACACAGTCAAACTCAACAGAAACCAAATGAAACCGCCCAAACAGTCTTGGTTAGTCCTTTCTTTGTTCTAACAATCACCAACTGGTTTAATCTAAATAAACCCATAATTCACAGACTACAATTTGGAAATAGGCTGTCTCTCTCTGCCATTGGTGAACTCTTTGTGAGAGTTACTGCCCAGCGGGCAGCTCGTTCTTCGGAGGCAGACCATTAAATTAGCAAAACAAAAGGACAAATATTTCCCCCAAAAAACAACAGGCAATGTATTCAGCCAATCGCCCCACCCTAGCGAGGCATACGAATGTTGATTGAGCTTTGAGCTATTTGGTACATCCATATTTAGGATAATATCCTATATCCAACCCTACAAAATAAAACTAAAGTGAATTAAGACATACACATAGGTTGTTTTACTTGTCAAAACTATCTAAATTAAGTAAAACCAATAAATATGCATCAAAATGAGTAGTGCTGTTTCTAGATCCTCTAAAATTTCCAAATTGTTCTGTACAATCCATCAGATGGAATGAGTTGTTTATAGGTTTGGTAGAGTATAGGCTTTTCTACCAAACTGCATCCTAATTTGGGGGAACTGACTTCATGAGAGCACATGCCGTATGTACATAGGTAAAGAGGAACCAACCCAAGAAAAAAATTATTTAGAAAAGTCAATTAGCTGGTACACCTCCTTACATACAGTGAAGGCCACTCATTATTAATGTATACAAAATCCATAATTTTTACAGGGAGCTGCCTGTGGTCAGAGTGAAGAGTAAACAATAACACAGACATGCAAACATCTTTTGTAGCAGGACTGTTCAAAATGTAATAAATAAATAACCGAAAAAATACACTGTTTTAGATTTGTCTTGTGAGGATAGAATAATAATACTAAATGCCACTAGCTCTGCACTTCTTTGTCCTTCTGCAGTGTAAATCATATCCATGGTAGAGTGCAGTCAGTCCAGCATAAACATAATTGCAGAAATACTGAATGAGCACGTTGAGTGATTCAGGTCTTTGTTTTGTATAACCTTTTCTCTAATGCTATTTTTACATATTTGAAATGTGACAAAGGTGATGATAAAAAAAAAACTTAAATCATTTAAGAAATGTTGACATATTTGTCCTACTGTTCTAGGCTTCTAGGTTCCGTTTGTATCTATAATATGAAAAAAATTAATTAGCACATTTCTGTACTATCCCAGTAAACATAAAGTGTGCAAAAACTTTCTTTAAAGTTGTCTTGTTACACTATCTGGTAGTTCATTTTCATACTGTACAGAAATAGAAAAGAATCAATGGCTGTCCTGGACCTTGAGAAAAATTACGTTACATACATTCATACAAGAAAAAAAAAACATTGTACAGCTTGCATTTGAATTTGCAAAAAAAGTAACATTTACATTATTTATATACAAATTTTAAACAAACATGCTACTTTTACAACTCCAAGCTGTAAAGGTTTTACTAAATATACTAAATATATCTGTAAACAAAGTCTACATTTCAATATTGGTCTTAAAGTCTTCTTACTATGATTGTGATTTTAGAAAGTCAACAATAAAAAAATAAAGGAGAAAGTATTTCTGTTTATTAGGTATGAGCCAAAGAGATGGGAAAAGTGTGATTATGATACAGATGCCACAGAACAATACACACAGTAGTACAAATTATCAGAGAAGATAGCGAGACTGGATAGCAACACATATAGCAATTGATAGCAATTTGAACTGTTGTTTCGCTCAGGTCAGATGTGCCCATCTGTTGATTTATCTTTCTTTAAACCACATTATGGAGTATTGTAACATGAATTATGGAATTATTGTCAGACAATCTGTTTTGTGACTCATAATAAATGACTGTCTTGTTTAACTACCAAACATAACAAGCATGTGCCCGTTGCCCAGTACATGTGTCTGTCATGTAGTCTACCACCCTGAGGACACTGCAGAGGGTTTGCTTTGACTCCATGCAGGACTACTGATTTAAACCTGACTAGCTGCAAATCTCTTGATCAGCTTAGAGGACGCAGTCTTCTACTTGTCAGCGGCTCTTGTTTATTTCACTGATTTTCACAGAGCGTACCCACACCAGGGTCAATGTGTGGGTTGGTACAGGCAAGCTCTGTTTTGCTTTTTATATGTCATATATGTATATATTTGTGTTTCAAATGTTTTTTTTTTATAAAGAAGCCACCTACATGAGACATTACAAACATGAACTTTGAGCTATATAAATATCCTGTAAGATACATTAAACCTAAAACTTGTATAGGGCTACACCTATAGACATTATACTGTATATAATTTAAAAACAAAAGCAGGCATGAATTAAATACTATTTAAATATAGATTTAACTTAGCATTTTATTTCTAAAAAATGACTGAGCTTGGATGTTAGCATTAAGGCCATCAGAGCTCTTGAGTATTTTTATGTATTTCATAGTTATTATACTCAACAAATTTGATCAAAAAATCAAAATAATCTATTGATGAATTAGATGAATAAT
Organism: Etheostoma cragini; assembly: GCF_013103735.1. Taxonomy (NCBI): domain Eukaryota; kingdom Metazoa; phylum Chordata; class Actinopteri; order Perciformes; family Percidae; genus Etheostoma; species Etheostoma cragini. The sequence goes on from NC_048408.1 coordinate 10,431,493, forward strand.
CTGCATAGCCAAAGTCACGTATAATCCTTTCCTTGCCTCTGTCGCCTAGTGCCTGCTCTTGGTGGGAATTGTTGGGTTTCTGTAAATAACATCACAGAGTACGATCTAGACCTGCTCTTTTATGAAAAGCGCAGTGAGATAACTGTTTTTGGTACTATATAAATAAAATTCAGTTGAATTGAATATATAACTTATTTCTCTTTGCCATAGACCGCCATCGCGTCCAAAAGTGAGGATGACATGTTCCCTCGATACCATGAACATGAGCACTGTTTTGATCTTTTCCTGGGATTTAATTGGAATGTATTGGAACATTTTCAGAATAACAACTTTTATCTTTTAAATCAGAATTTCCTCCTGTGAATCTACTATCAAAACACATCTCTTTTACTTTCACTCTATTTTGTACATTTTATCTACTGCCCACACACCAGACAGTTGGCAGGTTATCCTGCTCCTCCCCATCGAATGTTC
>NC_048408.1:10432149-10442468 GCF_013103735.1 Etheostoma cragini
GTGTGTGTGTGTGTGTGTGTGTGTGTGTGTGTGTGTGTGTGTGTGTGTGTGTGTGTGCGTGCGTGCGTGATTAATTTCCAGACATAGCTCATACAGAATTCTGCATATTTCCACAGTAAACACAGCTGAGGCTGGAGGTGTGTTTTCCGGTTACATTATCAGTGTGGCTCAGGATGACAGCCAACTTAAAGTAGTGATTTGGAAAAGTTGATTTGATTAGGACAGGAAAAGTAGGAGTGTTTCATCTCACATTTCTTGCTGTTACAGGTAGTTTCTAACTATAGCTTCCCCAACACAGTAAGTGTTAAGGCAACATTCTGTGTTTAGACGCCTGCCAAAAGATTCTGATGATTCTGGGCCAAAAACTGAGAAGAAATGCTAATCACTCCTCATTCACTACAGTATATTGACCAAACCTATGCAGTAACCATATTGTCCCATTAATTTAATGTTTTAAAACTACCAACATTTAACTTCTGTGAAAACAGACACACAGCTGATCTATATAACTATCACTTTAAAATCTGTCGCTGACCAGTGTTGGCAAATTGGGATTTTTATGATTTCTGCATGTGACTTTGATTTGTCAGGTATTAACTTTGCTAAAATTACCCAAAACAAGACATTTCTGTTGGGGTATTTTATATCAAATAAACTTAGAAAACACATGATGCAGATACCAAGGTAGATGTTTTTTTTGTATGTGGTTGTTTGTGGTCAACACATGTCAGTACTTTTTAACTTCTACCCCTGAACTGTCTACTGGTAGCTGAAACTTGTGTAAAAAGCTGCGGGCGGTAAATGAGGCCACAGATGTCAGTGGGTTGAGTTGAAGGTTTGACGGTTGAGTTTGGACAATTGGCGCTCTTGGAAGTTCTAGAAATAGTGCTATTAGTTTGCTTTAAATAGAGACACATTGCAGAGCAGCATCTTGCACACTTAGAGGATGCCAACCAGGTAATAGGATTGGCCGGCTTTAGCTTGGGTCACAATGAAGGACATGTGGCCACGCATGATTCCTGATGCTGGATTTTAACCAATCAACGCAAAGCCAGTCATTGAATGACACTGAAAACTATAGAACACAAATAATGGTAAAAGGTGCTTTGTTTAATTATGTTTTTGTTTTTTATTGCCGATTAAAAAGCATTGATTTGTCCAATTTATCTATCTTTAGCTACTTCAAAAACTGAAAATTTAAGGAATGGTCCCTCATTTCTCACATTTCACTTATTTTGGTCGCCTTTGTAGAGAACTTCTAATTTGAAAAGTTACCTATGCACAATTTGTACAATTTCTGACATTGAAATATTGGGCCAGATTGAAACTGACTGCAGACTAAAATTTGAAACAATCCGACAATAGAGCAATTAATTGATTGACAGAAAAGTCATAAGCAGGACTATTAATGAACAACCATTACAGTTTTTTATTTAAGGTAACATTGGGAATATTCTCTGGTTTCAGCTTTTGAAGATTTTCTGCTTTTATTTATTTATAATATTAGGCAGTGTCTTAGAAAACCAGACGTTTAAAGACATAAGTCTTTAACTAATTTCTGACATTTTATAGACAAAACTAAAAATCAATTTACTGAAAAAACAATCAGCAGATTATTTCATGATGAAGAGAATTTGTTGCAGATCACACTAAAACGTTATGGTGAGACAAAGAAGCCCCTAGCTCCTGTATTGGTGTAAGTGCACTGAAATGTTGTTTTAATATGTTATGAATGTTATATCTAGTCTAGTGTGCCAGAGAAATGGCTGGTTTAAACACTTGAAGCTACATTGCCACATGTCACATACTTGTCTGTGTTCACTAATGATTTCCTGTTTCTCATCTCCCTGCAGGGGAGGAAGGCCGCTGGGCGCTCAGGGAGTCGATCCAGCAACATCTCCAAGGTAACCACTGAGTATCATCCATCAATATACGATTGCTCTAAGTACACACTGTTTACGACTCCTGAGACACTAAATAGGACTTTAAGCTCCCCCAATGCACATTGTTTTCATATTAACTATGAATCAAATGACTGTGTGTTGTGAAAACCATATAGTCATCCCTTGCAGCTCAATAGGTCACTTCAGTGGACTGACATTTGTCCGGTTGCCAAAAAAAATCAAAATAAATGCTGGTGTTTTCTCCAGGTCTCCTGGGTGTGTACGTGTAAAAATGCTAGCAGTACTTTTTATGACCGTTATATGTCAGGGCTGTAGCTGTTTGTTAGCTTATTTGTTTTTTCTTTTGCCCCCTAACAGCCAACAAAATCTATAAATGCAGAAGATCATTCTTGTGTATGATTTATCATTCATATAAATCTTTATTTTGTTTATGTGGTCATTGGAAAGTGGGTTTTGATGTTTTCTTAAACTAGTGATAGTTGATTGAAATTGGTAGTTGTACTTTCATACCAACATGAAAGCTAAATTGAGCCTGTTGGTTGTTTCAGGCCAGCAACTCTACAACAGGTCTAACTACAGCCTCAAGAACATCGATCACGCTGTCTTCTCAGGACATATGCAGGTAAGCCAGCTACTTTACCACGTTTTCTTGAGTATCTTTAAAAAAAACTCTCTTTAAGCCACAGCCACAGTTCTCTACGAGATATTAACATGCACATTTTAAAACACTAAGTGGGACCCTGAATTAGTATGGTCTGCTGAATGCAGAGTGCATTAACAAAATTAAAATGGATGCTGAAATCCAGTGGTGCTCCCAAAGCACAATCAATGAGGGGAAGATGACTGATTGCAGTAATGGGATCCTTTAGCTTATTATATCCATTGTCCAGTGTGGTCGTCACGCTGACAGGCTCAGGACGGTTGCTTCAAGGCTGAAAGGACACACTTTTTTTATAGCAGTGTGGACAAATGTGATATACAGTATGTGAGTGCTTGGACCTCCATTTGTTACAAACCATGCTCATATTAATCCTTATTCACCCTTTCTTATTCTGATTACTTAACGTGATAGTCGGTCAACATTTTGACATTTTGTTTTCACTTCGTTATTCAGTCGTACATCATGACCCATTTTTCTGTCTCTGAGGAGTTGTTATTTTGCCCTAACCACTGCGGATAACAAATCCATCCCGCCCGCATAATTTCCAGTAAATATAGAAGATGGTGGGATCGGAAAAAAGACTTCACTATTCTTACCTACAAATCTCTGAACAGCTCTGTTTAAACATCATCACTGAAAAATAAGAAAAGGTCCTTGTGAAAAGTGTTGACAGTGACTGTGGACTTTGGATTTCCCAGAGTAACAGGGACGGATTCTGGGAAAAGCTGTTGCTCTTGACTGTCTTTAAATTAATTTTTGCAAACTGAGAGCACCACAAAGGAAATCAAATTCACCTCCATTATATTAGGGTGAAAGTAGAAATCTCAGAGAGATATCTCAAGACCGGGGCATACAGTATAAACACAAAACCTTCTGCATTGCTAGGCAGTAGGTAAGTGATCAAATAAAGTGTCTTTTTTAATTTGGGTGAACTGACCATTTCAGCCCATTTGTTGAGTTAATGTCATCACATTCATGTGTTTTCCATTTTGTTTCACCTTATTTTTTTACACATCTCCATCTCTCTGTTTGCGTGTATGTTTAGTTCTAGCCAGCTGACCCATTTAGAGGAGGATGTTTCTGAATCGCACAAACACAACAAGCACACACACACCTCTGTGATGGCCGTCACCAGCACAACTGTGGGCTCGTCAGCTCAGGTGCAGAAGAAGCAGGTGAAGCGCCGTCACCGCCGCAAGAGGAACAGCTGCACCGCCTCCGACTGCTTGGAAACCAACATCAAACAGGAGCAGACCGAACTTAGCTCGCATCGCAGCGAGAACGGGGAGAAGAGGGAGCGGCATGTCAAGAACCAGAGAGAGCTCCCACCTCGCCTTCGCTGCTCAGGGGCCCCCCAGTCAGATTCCACCTCTGAGGATGAGGCATGGCGTGAGGCCCGCAGCTGGAGCAAAGAGAAAGCCCGAAGAGTGCGCAGGCGAAGCGGGAGCAGCCGAGAGACAGACGGGGCAAACTGGGATAAAGGAGGTGAAGACAAAACCGAGGTCATGGAGCTGCACTCAGTGGGCTCAGATGAAGGGAGGAAGAACCGGTCTCTGGTGGAGGACAGCGAAGGCCTTAAAAAGCGCCACAGCAGCGGAGCCTCGATGAAGAAAGCTGGCCACGTTTCACAGAGAGAAGGCTCACACCGTAAGGATAAAGAGAAGTGCTACAAGTCAGGAGACAGCTCATCTTTGGCAGAAGATTGCGAGAAACTCATCACCAGGAGATACCAGGAAAGGGGGACAGGGGGTGGAGACATGTCAATGCCCGCACCACAGAAACACTGCGGAATAAATGGAGGTCCACTACGGGAGTACTCTGAGGACTCAGAGGTCTGCAGGTTAGTGGGTGTTTGTGAGCCTTATACTGTAGGAGTGTAGGTGTGTGCACTATAAGATTAACTCAGACTTTATTGTCCAAAGAGGGAAGTCCTCTTGGTCAGGGGATGCCAAAGATACCCCCAAAACAAAGAAAATATTAAGGAGCCTACATATCATTACCTGTTCTTATGTGTGTGTCTTTGTGTGTCCTGGATGTGTATTTTGCGTGTGTGTGTGTGTCTGTGTGTGTGTGTGTGTTTGTAGGATCTGCCACTGTGAGGGGGATGACGAGTGCCCGTTGATAATGCCTTGTCGCTGCACGGGGAGCCTGAGTTTCGTCCACCGGACCTGTCTCAACCAGTGGATCAAATCCTCAGACACCCACTGCTGTGAACTCTGCAAGTTTGACTTTATTATGGAGACGAAGCTCAAACCTTTACGCATGGTAGGCACACACTCACAGCTATGAACTGGGATCTACTGTCAGGCTGTAATAATACACCGTCTCTCTCTTTCTCTCTCTCTCTCTCGCTCTCTCCCGCTCTCTCCCGTCAACCAATGTTGCCTCTCATCCCCTTTACATCTCCATCCCTCCGTTTCCAGTGGGAGAGGCTACACATGTCGAAGGGCGAGAGGAGGAAGATCTTCTGTTCAGTGTTGTTTCACCTAATAGCAATAGTGTGTATGTTGTGGTCCGTCTATGTTCTGGTCAACAGAACCATGGAAGAGATCAGACTTGGGAAGAATGGTGAGTACTTTCCCCCACTCAACATACCAGAGATAGGAAGAGTAAAAGTGCTGTTATCCATGGCCGTCAAAATAGAAAAAGGGGATTTGGACACACCCTAGACGCACCTGCGCCTTGTGCCTCACGCTGTGCGCTGAGATCATTAAAATAGGGCCTTAAGATTTCAAAGGCTTTGTTTTTCACATTGTCATAATAAATGTGCAGTTGAATACAGGGTGACAATGGAAAGAATAAGAATTATAGGAGTAAACATACAAATTAGAATCTTATTGATTATAGCAGCAGTAGTAGTAATAGGTGTAATTTGTAATTTCTTCACTATATAAAATGTAAAATGTACATAGGTCACTGTTGTAGTTAGACAACTGTCAAAATGTATTACACACCTCTGCAGAATTTTGTATCACATCTTGTTCAACCTGTTCACCTCTTGATTGTTACACCTGTCTGACTCTGGTGATGTGGTTTTCAAGATACATTTCCTGTGTAGCTCATTGTATTCATGTTTTCCCTAAATCTAGTGAAACTAGTTCAAGATATGTGTGCGTGAGGTCTATCTAGAGTGAAGACATCTTCAATGTTCTTGACTCCAATTTATTTGTAATTTTACCCAGTTTAACATATTAATGCATACAAAGACTTAAATCATACCATATTTACAAATGACCAGAAACTCGTGTTAAAATGAGACAACAAAGTACAGTAGCTTTAAAATAAAGTCACATCTACATCAATGACACTTTCAATTGATTTGTACATTCATTGTTTATGATAATGTTAGGACCTGCAAACCACAAACATTACTGTATGTTCAGGGCATTTGGCTATTCTTCATGTTTTAGCTCAACCTTACATTTCAACGGACCACAATTTTAGGCAGTTGTTGGTTGGGAAATCTACATGTTTGTAAGGCTTGAAATTTGGTTGGCATAGATAATCCATCAAAGTGAACACATAGCATGTTGTCATGTTATGGTGTGATCATATGTTACATGGAGATAAATTCATCACACTGTAATGCAGTTAAGGACAGTGTTACTAGAAAACTTTCCAACATTTGAGTTTTAAGAGAAAAGTATTTTATTCAAGAGCAAGAACAAACAAACACCTTAGAAGAAGAAGAATTTATAATTTTCCGTTAATGGGCTAAACCATCTAAAACCACCAGTGTGTTCAAGAACACTTGATGATTATCTTAATTTTCTCTAAGTGAGCAGGAAGTTGGGTGTTTTACTGTCAGGTCACATGATGATCGTTACAGTCGGATTCACACATTAGCTTCAATTTTATTTGAGTTCATCACAATTTGCATCATTGTTAAAGTGAAAAATAGAACCCTCAGTGCTGTTGTGTTAATTGTTGCTGTGGTATGTTGTGATTATAGCGGTGTCTGTATTTTATATATATACATATAATATATATATATATAAAATGAATTGCATAGAACACGTTTCTTCAGAGATCATAGAAATAAAGAGAAATTACACTCGCTCTTGGTTGCAGACGAGTTATGGAGATTTTCTCTTCTGAAGTACTATAAGTACTATACGCCAAATGGTAAGCACAGCTTTGCACACACCACCATCATGATCCATTGCACGTCCTGCAGTTTGACTAACAGCAGATCTGTGTGTGTACGTGCGTCTGTGTTCTCAGGTGTGCTGGAGTGGCCCTTTTGGACCAAGCTGATTGTGGTGGCCATAGGCCTCACAGGCGGCCTCATCTTCATGTACATCCAGTGTAAAATCTACCTGCAGCTATGGCGCCGCCTCAAAGCCTTCAACCGCATAATCACTGTGCAGAACTGCCCCGAGAAAGACCTGCACAACCCTCAGGCCCGACCTAGTGCCTTGCTTAATGGCAGGCACGAAACTGTGGAGGTTCCAGTCAGTCCGGGCCCCATCCCAGCTCCAGAGGCACAGATGGACTCGGACATGTCCGTGGAGGCTGCGGTTGCGCCGGAACAAAACCCTGTCTGACCAATTTTCAAAGTTCAGAAGAGTCCTGAACATCCTGCTCATCAGACAACACAGCAGCGTGTGATTTAGACTTGTGCAGTGTTTTAGGGTTCAACATCTCAGTTGCTGTGCTGATCTTGAGACACAACAGACATATTTAAAGTCCTAAAGTGATCTAGTAAAAAAACTGAAACGCTAAAGGGCTGCAGTGACGTGAATGTGCAAAGTAAAAAAAATAATGTGGCAGGCCGGAAAATGGAGAGAAGAGAAGAGGAAGTGAGGAGATGTAAAGGAAAATAAAGCCATCAGCAAGAGACTTTGTAAGCACTTTCTTAAACTGCATGACATGAGGTAAGGTGTGAACACCCTGTGGACGCTATTAAAGGTCTCCGTATGCTTCGAATAAACCTCAGACGACACTTCTTACAACCGTGTCTTGAGGCCACATCTGGTTGCCGAGTGGAAAGCGTGCTGCGAGATGCAAGGAATTCTACAAACAGTGATAATGGCAAACACTCCATGAAGTCGTGCAGATATCAGCACAGACAGCATACCGCTGTTTTCACTATATTGGGATTCAGATACTTAAGCTATATTTATATCGCCAGCATCTGCAAGGGTTTGGTCCATGACGTAAATCTCTTTATCTGCCCGTGTCTTTGACTTGTCCGTGTCCTGGTCTAGTCGGAGGCGTATGCGCCTCTGGCTGATTTGCCAAGGACAAGTAAAGAAAAATGGGGATGAGGACAGCAAAGGCCGAACTTTGTAAATTTCAAAAGACAGAGATCAGTGTTAAAGGAGGAAAATCCCCTTCTTTAAGAATACAAAGATCACCAACCACGGATAACTAGAATATGTGGATTGGGAAATACACGTGGCGCACAGTTATGAATAGAACCGCGTGTGTGCGAGTGACTGATGAAGTCCGCAGAGACCAAATGCAATCAGTATGTCAGTAAGCCTTTAGACAATACTATAAGCACTCACAAAAGCCCTGTAAGGTCGGGGGAAGGTTAAAAAAAATACGACATCGAACAGCTAAAATGTCCCTAAAGTTTTCCCAAACAACCACACTCATCTTAAACATTGTGTCACAGAGGTGTGATAATCATCAGAATGGAAATAATGGCACACACTTTCCTCTCCTCATAGGACTTTATGCTGTTGCATTTGGTTGTGTAAAGAATGGAAAAGAAGAACTTGAGAAAAGAAGTTTATACTGTAGCCTGCCTACTTTCACACCTCCGCAGGATTGGCCACCCGTTCTGTATAGTGCGACATGTGAAAGCCGGTTTCAGATGGTGTTAGACAATCCAACAAGCTCTTTGTTTGAAGCATACTGAGGCTTTAGCTTTTCTTCTTGAAAATCAGGTCTTCAGACACCAAAGAGTAAAGATATAAGTAGAGGAACAATTATTGGAACAGTACATTTAGCTCAGTCTGAAATCTGAGAATGTAATGTTTAGAAAAGTAAATGAAATTTTGAACATTTCTTAAAAAAAGAAAAGGTCAAGGAGCCCCGTTGTCTGACAGTTTGCAGCTTTATGGAGATCCTCCTCCGCGAGGTCCTAATATTTATACATTTATGTAATTAGAGCTTTCATGGATGCCGTACGTTAATGATTTTACATTAAACATGACGTACTGTGTGAGTGACTGACCGGTTAATAAAAAAAACACAATGTTGTTTTAATCTTGTCCACTTTTCTACAGGTTTAATTTGGGTTTTGTACCAGTGTCATGTCAAAGAAAAGAAAAATTCTCTGTGTCTTAGAGCCACCACAACATCTTTGTCAAAACTTTTTTTTAATCTATGATTGGATAAAATGGGAATATTTTTGTGCAATAAACAATGAATGTAGAACCTCTTCACAGGCTGGTGTGAAGTTACTGAGCAACAAGAAGACTTCACCGGAGGACTGACTGACAGCATTCTTGTTTTCCATCTGTGAGAGTTTGGCACCATCTTGTGGACAGTCAAGGAGCAGCAACATTTTGACCTACACAGGCACAAAAACACACCTTCGATAAAAAGTCTTAGCTGAAGGCAGTCTGACCAGCTGTCCTGAATGGACGTCCTGAGCTAGGAGCTACAGCCTCGGTTTCAGTCCGACATCAACACCATCTCATCCAGCTGCTCAGCCTCCAAGTCATCTTCATCATCCACATCATCATCTTCTGCGTCGTCATGTTTCTCCGCTTTCTCATTTTTTGTTTCCAAATCTTTGTGAGACACTTTTCGCAGTTTAATATTAGGAAGTTTCTTCAGATCACCACTCCACGCTCTGCCAAAATAAAGGATTAACAAATGTCATCAAACATTGGAAAGAATGTTTGTTAATCCTCATGTCACGTACAAATCCTACATTTAAATGCTTAAAATCACAATTTAATTTAAAAATACTTTTAATTTTTTTTTTTCAAACATGTCAATATTTTAGGCATTTGTTTTATCCATTCAGTATAAGGGAAATTTTAAAATCTGCATATTATGGAGGTAAAGACTATCAAGACTCATTGAGCCGAATAATTACAGCCACTTTTCAAATACTTACATTCTAATAAAACAGAAAATGTAAGATGTAAATTCAACCCACTAACCTGAATGTTTTCAGATTCTTTGCATTAACGATGTCTGGAATCTCTGTGAAGAGAAGAAAACACAGAATCATGGAGGATTTTCCAACACTGAACGTGTGCATGCATCCATTTACATGATGAGGACTCACCCAACCCGATGCCCTCATAAAGCCCTCGCTCTCGCTCTATGGTCTGTTTGATGACAGCTTCTCTGGCGCCATGGAGACGACCCTGCCGACCTTTGATCCCATTCATCAGCTCAATCTGCTCAAGTTCAGCATCAAACCTTCGGAGGTACCTACACATACACAAGAACACACACAATGAAATGCTGATTTAATTATACCTTCTTTGTTTAACGTTAAAATATTTTAATGCACTGCAAACTGAAAAGGATGAGTGTCAAAAAGTAAATGAACATAAATCACAAGTCTTCAACCTTTCAACGATATCACAGGCCTCTTTTCTGGTGTAAGTTGTCTTTTCTGGATCCAACTGTTCCTGAAACCACAACAGCTTCTCACCTGGAGACAAATAAATAAAAGACATAGTACAGCATGGTATTTAACGGAGCGTAATTTTATCCTCACAGTCAGCAAGTGTGTATATATATATATATATATATATATATATATATATATATACAGT
>NC_048408.1:10442568-10483163 GCF_013103735.1 Etheostoma cragini
ATATATATATATATATATATATATAAATGAATGATAAACGAGCTTACCAATGCCGCTTAGACGTGTTGCTTTGTCATTCTTCTGCCTGCAGTATTGGAGAAACAAATTATATTAATCTGATCCTAGAAAAGTGTTAATCAATGTTTGATTACATAAAAGCATGTTAATTTATATCTTTAACAGTTTTGCTCTAAACTAAACAGTGTGTTCATTCAGACAAAATAAGTAGGAAAATCACCAATCTGGTCTCCTTTCATTTCTACCTAGGTCTCCATCCACATACTGTATGTCAGGTCTTTACTTCATGTGAGCAAGGCCTTTAAAAAAACACTATTTCCTTTATCTGATGAAAATATTTTGAGTTTTTTGGCTTTGACTTTTTATCGCAAAAGACGCAAAGGTGTCAAAACAAAAAGTGACTTTCGATTAGTCAAATTAAAGTTTTTTTTTGTACCTGGACCAAGTTAAGGGTTTGGATGTTAAAACCTACAGGATGTTGATAAGAGGATTTCACAATAATGCTCAAATGGGCATTAGTATTTTTTATTGGTTTTGAATAAGAAAACAAGTCAGATTCCACTTTATCAAAAGGTGGAAAGTAACTAAATACATCTCCTCTAGTACTTGGTAGCACTTTATTGAGTATTTCCATTGTAACGCTATTTTATACTTCAACTCCACTTCGGAAGCAAATTGAAGATCAAGGTCAATAAATTAAAAACCCAATTTGAGACTGATTGTTACTAAACTACTCAACATCGTTAAAATAAGCTTCATTATTATTATGACCAGCTACAACATTAAATGCTGGGTACACAGTAGTGTATATGTAATCTTAATTCACTAATGTCACACTGGCAGGAGTTATTCTGCTTTTACTTATAATACTTGAAATACATTTGGCTGCAAATACTTCTGTAGTACTACTTACGGATGATTATGAATGTAAGGCCTTTACTATTAGTGGAGTAATTTTACCCTGAGGTATAATGATACTAGATTACTTCTTCTACCACTGCTCATTATACAAAAATCTGCAAAATTCTATTGATAAAATTGGAAAAAACAATAATAATCAAGTAACGTTGCCTAATATTATTATTTCACATTTTGAACTGTATGGTATAAATACTGTATACTGCGGTGATTGGTCTTTATAACAGACTCTACTAGTTCAACAGATTTATGTTTGGACCGGAATTGCGTTGTGCCAAAACATATTTACTGTTGCATCTATTTAGTTTTATTTCTTATTTCCCCACCTTTCTTTCTTTTGCAGTCGGATTTCTTCTCGGGCGAGGTAAGCCGCTTTCCTGCTGTACGGGTGAACAACTTTCTCCGGGGCTTTTCCTTTTCCTTTCTGAGCTTTCGGCTGAAAAACATATTATAATTATCATACGGCAAAGCAATGAGCGAATATTCAAATCAGTTAGCTGCGGAGTAACACCGCTGTAAGCGTTAATATTAAACTGTTAAGGCACACCAGCCGTACCATTTTACTGGCTTGAAAACACGCGTGATCCTTCTCTGTTGACAACAGGACCGGAATGGGACCCGTCCGTCATTGAATTGTGTCCGGATGTGTTGCGAAGAAAATAAAATGGTTCCTGTTTTCAACAAACTCGGCTCCTAGTCCGTACACCGTGCTCCGTACATGGGCTGTATTAAATAGGCTCAGTACCCATTTTACAGTCTATACTCTGTACAATTAGCATTTCCATATTATGTTGTATATTGTAATTGATGTTGTTTGAGCTGCCTACTCACGTGGCCCAATGGAGAAATCCTCATGATGGGAGGAGTGTGGTTTGAGTGGTAGCCTTACTGAGTAACTTTAATATAATTCTGTATTCATGCTTGACATAACAAGTCAAGTCTCAAATATGTCAAAGATGTCAAGTCTCATACAGTCAAGTCTCTTTATTTAAAGTGTCAAGTGCATTGATCGTCATCGTCAAGTGCAGTGACAGCAGATCAATCAAAAAGATTCTCTGGCCAGGTGTGACTGATTACCTGATGCCTCTGTGCAATATGACTGCCTGTTTGATTAATACGGTTGTTGGCTTTTGTATTTCTTTTTTTAACTTAAAGATAGTTACTTGTACTTGTAATGAAACTTGTCCTAAGCTCAGGAATATTATCATAAACCAATAGCTGGTTAGTTAGCTAGCTTGTTGGAGAAGATGCACTTTTTTGCTTCAGGTGTGAAATTTGGATGTGATGGTAGCCTACCTGGTCAAGAACAGCCTTTCAGGATTCAATTCAATTCAATTCAATTTTATTTATACAGCTCCAGTTCACAACACAACAACCCTGTGATGTTATTTACAGAAACCCAATTATTTCCACCAAGAGCAAGCACTAGGCGACAGAGGAAAGGAAAAACTTCCTTTTAAGAGGCAGAAACCTCGATCAGAACCATGGCTCAGGGTGGGCGGTCATCTGCCTCAACCGGTTGGGGGTGAGATAAAGAGACAGACAGAGAAAGAGAGAGAGATAGAGACAGAGAGAGACAGAGAGAGAAAGAGAGACATGGAGAATTGTAGAAGAGGGTGTCGAGCAGGAACATGGAGGCAGCAGGTGACTCCACCACAGGTCCAGACTCCACAGCTCCAAAGCCAGAAACACCTGCAGGAAGCGATAGGAGAGAGAGGAGAGGGGCGAGAGAACACAAGATTACGGGAAAAGGAAAGAAGTTGAGTTAGTAACATGCATTAATGGGATAAGGTTGCATGCAGATGGAGAGAAGGAGGAGGAGAGAGGTGCTCTGTGAATCATGGGAAGTCCCCCGGCAGTCTAGTAGCAGCATAACTAAAGGATGGTTCAGGACTCACCTGAGCCAGCCCCAACTATAAGCTTTATCAAAGAGGAAAGTTTTAAGCCTATTCTTAAATGTGGAGACGGTGTCTGCCTCCTGGACCCAAACAGGAGAGGAGCCTGATAGCTGAACGCTCTGGCTCCCGTTCTACTTTTAGAGACTCTATGAACCACCAGTAACCCTGCATTCGTAGTAACCCTAGTAGTAAGGTACTATGAGCTCTTTAAGATAAGATGGTGCCTGACCATGAAGAGCTTTGTAGGTGAGAAGAAGGATTTTAATTCTATTCTGGATTTTACAGGAAGCCAATGCAGAGAAGCTAAAACAGGAGAGATGTGATCTCTTTTCCTGGTTCCTGTCAGAACACGTGCTGCAGCCTTCTGGATCAGCTGAAGAGTCTTTATGGACTTTTTTGAGCAGCCTGATATTAAAGAATTGCAGTAATCCAGCCTAGATGTAACAAATGCATGCATTTTTCTGAGAGGATTTCCAAACATGAAAGGGTAGGACAGCTCGGTAAAACTGGGCAAAAATAACGTTAACCCAAACGGACAGCCCACACAAACGGGGAGTTGGTGCTGCTTAAGCAAACAGGAGAACAGTCTGAAGACTATCACCTGTGTGTGTTAAACTGTACGGGAAGAGTGAAATAGCACATTATGTCAAACTGTGTATTTCTGTTCATTTTAGCTGTTGCCCCTCCATTTTCTTCCTCTCAAAAATCCCACTGTTTATGATAAACAAGTACATTTTACACGTCACTTCATTTCTAAACAATTCAAAGTATTTTACAAACTAGATAAGATTCATGGATAAATATTCAATGAATATTAGGAAATGAGCAAAGCGCAGACGTTTAGTTACATTTTACATACTTTTAAAATAGTAGTCTATTGTGGCGGCCTAAAGGTTGGAGGTGGAGCTTGTAACCGAGAGGTTGTCGGTTCAATCCCCAGATTGACAGCATTAACTCTGGGTGTGGAAAGTGAACCTCATTACCACCAGTGAGGTGCCCTTGTGCAAGGCTCCTAACCTACACCTGTTCAGTGGCCACCAGACCAGAGCGTGGTTTTACTGGGCAGCTTCCAAGTGCAAATATGATCAGGGCCTTCCGTCAAAAGAGAAGCTGCCTCTTAGTGAACCTAAACTGAATAAAGAAAGGTTAAATATAAATAATAATTTCTTTTACATTTTTTTTGTTTTTTCCTATTTAACATAGGCTATATGATTGTTTTTCTTAAAACCTTTTGGCAATAAATCTGATTCTGATTCTAATAATCACATGAATAGAACGGAACACAAATCATCTCCAGGCCTGTATGGAGGTGATGATACTGTACAGTCCAGTTCAAACTGCTTCAGTGAGACTAGTTGAGACCAGTCAGGGTTTCCCAGCACCTCAGGCTATGTTGGTTCATATTTTAAAAAGATCAGATATGAGGCAATGGAACAAGCCATGGTTTGCTTCATTTTGTTTAAACTCTATAATTTAAAAACCAGGAACAACTAACTAACTTTTTTAAAAGCTGGTTGATTTTTGGCCCCAAATCTTGTATTTGTTAGGGGTAGTACAGTGGACACATAAACCGCCCACATACTTTTGTGTACTTTTGAGCTGGGGCTATTTTTGTCGTTTTTAGGTTTTTTCCAACTTTTCTGGCAACAGTTTAACACAACAATACCCCTGCTCACAAAGCCATATCCATAAAGACATCTCCCGGCAGAGAGCCCTGAACTCAAGCCCATTAATTCACAATTTTTAGGTTGAAGTGAAAGGTTATTGCCCAACATCAGTGCCCTCAATGTGCTCTGGTGGCTGAATGGGAGAAAATCCCTGCAGCCAGGTTTGTACATGTTGCGGAAAGCTTTCTTAGAAGAGTGGTGGCTATTATGGTAGCAGATGAAGGCCCTTAGTTTTGAGATTAGATGTTCAACAAGCACATATATTGATTTGATGTTTAGGTCAGTGTACTTTTTGGATTAAAATGTAGATGTGTGTCTTCACCTTTCTTTTGTGCAACAGGAAATTGCATCTACGGCTCTGTGGTGAGCTCAGATTTCCTCATAACTACTAAACGATGCCAAAAGGCTTTTCTTTAATGTAATGCATAAATCAAGAGTTATATGTAATTCTAAGTTACTCACCTCATTGACGCATCTTGTGTCATCCAGTGTATCTCAACCTCCAATGCTCAGCTCAGATCTCCCGTGTGCTTCGGCCACGGAAGGAAACCACACTGCCATGACACAGAGCTGGATTTTAATCAGCAAAATATCTCTTTAAGGGAAGTACCTTTCCATCACTAGAACACCAGTAATAAAGCAAGTGTGTGTGTGTCCACTGAAGTGAGTTACACTTTTAATAGTCTCTATTCATTGATTTGTTTTATCAGGCACATTACCTATGACATTATCACAACCAAATGTGAAAGAGAAGGTTATTTTTCAGGCCTTGTCCCTTTTTAGGCCTTTAAAAAAGCAATCACAGCAACAAACAGTCTGTTAAATTCTCCAAGACTAAAATCAAAATAATAACTGAATTTATAAAAATTGTGTTGCTTAAGGACATCATTAGTGCTCACGTCTCTGTTGTTGTTTAAAGGAGAATTCAGGTTGATTCCAACATGTAGCTCTGTTGTTTGTAAATCTGGAGTGCTGTCAGTAGAGAGAAAAACAAAAACAATCGGTGTGCCTACACCATGTTATCTTCCTGCTAGAGGTAGCACCCAACAGGTTTGAACAGGGCAAGTTTTAAAAGTGTTTTTAGTATCTAAACATGGTCAAAATGTCATTAAAAGTGCCTACCCATGTGAAGTGATTCCTTCCGAGTGAACACAGTGAATCTGACTGCTGACTGAACTGATTGAAGTTGGATAAAGAGTTCCATGAATGTTCACCTTCTACCAACCAGGAGGAGGATTGAGCAAAAGTTGTTTTGCACATTGGGACTCTGCAATTATGGTTAACTACTCCCTGTGTAATGAGTTTAGACAGCACACCAACTTATTTGGACTTTATTTATTTTTTATACACCACACCAATTTCTCGGGGGTTCAGCAGCGCTGCGGAGGAAGGTGTGGCAATGCAAAACAACACCTTTAACAGACTGACTCAGATTATATGACTCAGTTAAATAAATAAAGTGTTGATGGTGCCACACTCCTTTGTTTCTGATAAAAATAATAACACAGAGAAGTGTACATACTCCATACAGATACATACTCCATACAGATACATACTGCACCTTCATGCACCCACTTGTATATTTTACAGAAAAATTTGTGTTCACATAGTTGTTGTCTATGTGAAATTGTGCAACGCATCACTGCATTTATCCCCACATGGCATTGGAAGATTACCTCAAACCAGTGGCAGAGGACCTCTTTTCACACCTTGACAGGAGGCTATTTGCACCATGGTCTGAGCAAACAATGCCATGAAACTCAGGGAAACACAAAGGACCATTATAGAAGACAATGATGTCTTTGAAAACACCCATACGGTTAGCATCTCAAACATTGACAGGCTGCTGCATAGAAACCAGAGTGTGAAACAGCTGTACCTTTGTACCACTCCAAAGGAATCAGGACAGTGTTGAGGAGCCACGGTACCTGTATGTACAGGTAAAACATATATATGTAACTACTTTACAGCCAGAATTTACAGTGATACAGAGTACAGTGAGCATAAACCGCACACATTTCCATTGCTGTGGAAGGAACATGCTACAAATGTACATTTTATGCCACTCTTTCTCACCAAAACAAATTCTACTGTGTGTTCCGGGATATAGCGTGTTATGGAGTTGGAATCAAGTGAACCCTCTCACAGCTTTGTATACGTAGATGAGGCTGGCTTCAACCTGACCAAATGCAGAAGGCGGGTTCAGAACATCATCGTTCACAGAGCTCCTGTGGATTTGCCAGGCCAACGGGGAGGAATTATCACCATGTGTGCTGCTATTTCAGAGCATGGTGTCCTAACCTATATCCCCCTCATAGGGCCACACAACACCAAGCATCTACTCAACATTTTAGAGACTCTCTACATGGCTCTCATCCCTGATGATGAGAGGGGTCTGTTTACAGAGGATTTGCCAAAGTGTGTGGTCATTTGTGATAATGTGAGGTCCGTCAATCAGACATCATAAGGCCATGGTTTGTGACCCACCCGAGGACAATCATAGAATTCCTCCCACCTTATTTAACCCAGTTAAGGAGTTATTTTCAGAATGGAGGTGGAAGGTGTACAATCGTCAGCCACACACAAAGACTGGCTGCAATGGATGCAGCATGTGAGGACATCACAGTAGACTCCTGCAGAGGATGGATGAGGCATTCCAAAAGATACTTTTCAAGTCGCACTGCAAGGGAAAATATCCGGTGTGATGTGGATGAGAATATATGGGCCGACAGACAGGAACGTCAGGATGCGTAGAGACAGCACTAGAACAATGCTGCAGGCAAAGTTGTGCCTTAGGGGTATTTCCTGTTTTACTTTCTAATTTAGTTTTTTCCCCTTTGTGCCCCTTGTCTTTTTCTTAATGTAAATAATTTAGTTTTTCCTTTTATAAAGTAGCACTAGTAAAAGCTGTGAAAAACAAAACCCTGTCCAGTCTCTTTCAATCAATAACCCACACACAGCAATTGTAGATAGTACTGTTGAAATTGATGCAGTAAATGCCACAGAAGTGCAGCCTTGTGCATTTTCAATCCAGTAGCTGTCATCCAAACTGTAACCTAAATTTACATCAGGTAATACTGTCACAGTTACATTGACAACATGACGAAACAATTTGACGACCTTGTTCGTGAACAATGACTCATTGACTTATCATTCTGATGAGTGTCATCAGAATGATAAGTCACTGAGTCATTGTTCACGAACATGATACTTTTGAGAGATCTACTAAGGATTTTTAGTAACTGACTAGCTTTAGAAAAAAACATCTATTGTATGTTACAGTTCTCACAAATTGTTCTGAGAAATGCATTCATTGTTGTTAGGGATGATGTGAAAAACACACCAAAGCAACTTAGAAAAACTGTAAGGATCTGCTCCACAAAATTCAAAATTCTTTTGAGATGCCTAACCAGCTGGACCACAAATAGTGTTTTTTCCTTCCTTAAAGTTTGTTTAGCTTTCCCCTAGCTCTGTGGGGCCGCATACTCAACCGGCAGGAATGTGATTGAACTGCAGCTGAAGAGCCGTCAAACTTGTGGCGACAAGTACAGAGTGGATTGCATCACATCCGAGTGAGTTATCTGAGTGAGTCTGAGGGCGTGTTTGTGTGTGTGCGTCTGTGTCTGTGTGTGTGAGTCTTTTTTTTCTTTTCCTTCCTTTTAACATGTAAAGCCAGATCAGGAAGTGCTGTACTGTGACAGTAGAGACGGAAGTGGGACCACAATGGCACTATGTTTGCTTCTGGGACTGTTAGCATGAGAGGGCCCCGGGTGCAGACCCCTCTGCTGCTGCTGCTGCCACTGCTGCTGACCACGCTGACAGGGACAGGTAAGACTGGAAGATCAGTTTCATTACACTCTGGACTCAATTCCACTTTCCCTGCTTTCTCCTTTGTGGTAGTTTTCTGACTGTGAGTAAAACTTCTTGACTGGAAGGAGTGTTTATTATTCGTACTGTGAAAAGTCTAATATTTTTAACACTAGATAGAGCAGATACATTTAAAAGCAAGGGTTCAGGGCACAAAGTACAAAAGGTTTAAGTTAGTTTCACTTCAATGCACGTCTTTGTCAAAACTATGTGTAGAAACGTAGTCCCTTCTGTTTTTCAAAATAAAACTATTGTCTTAGTTTTATAAAGCCAAGATGAGCCTGAGAAACCTTTTTTTTTTTATTTGTACATAATACACCATTTGCCTCTAATTGCCATTCCTCTTTTACAGTATTTTTCCTGTTTAAATTCTAGTAAATCTTCTTGAGCAAGAGGATCTTTTTCGGACCAAGTCAAATCTTTTACAATGTGACAGGAACAAATTGCTTAACATGTGGAATATCACCACCCAGTTCTCGTGCAGTAGGTGCATTTTGCAACAGTTCTGATTTTTGTAGCAACCGCTTCAAATCCTGCTCACGGAAGTCTTAAGTTCCTGTTTGATCTGCTTGTAACAGTTATTCAGATGTTTTAGAAACAAGCTGAAACTAGGCTGTCTTCATGCATGTATGTGTTTCTCTATTAATATAAATGATGATGGGGCAGATACAGCAGCAGAGATCCAAGAAGAGAAGGCAGGTGGGGACTAGAAGGTGATGGTGATACATTGATCTCAGTAGAGACATGAATAACAAAACCCATCCATCCATCCATCTTCGACCGCTTATCCGGTATCAGGTAGCGGGGGCAGCAGCTCCAGCAGGGCAACCCAAACTTCCCTTTCCCGAGTCACATCAACTATGTGGCCTAAAGTATGTGGACACTGTGGGACTGTTTTGCCGGTTTGGGCTGGAACTCTTAGTCCCATTTGAAAACAAAAAGAAACATCTATTTTAATCCAACTAAGTCAGACTCGCAATGAAATTAAAATATAAGTGTTAAGAGACACTTGGTCAAGAGGATATAAAAACATTGTTACAACATTAAATACAATGTGAAGAACAAGCTAAGACAAAATTTGCCACATGCTGTTGACCAAAATCCAGTTAGAGTGATGATAAACAGGTAAAGAATTTCAAAACTGTTTAAAAATGACAATAAATGCATGGTCACATTAACACAAGACTACTTTTGTCCAGATCCTTTGAAACTAGTCTTGCAATGCCAACCATGTCACCACAATGCTGTGTCGGCAATGGACCCAGCACTTACACACTGCCCGTCTATTCTCAGATAGGGGAAAAAACGCTCTGGCTTGCTTGTATTTCTTTAAACCAATCACATCCCTCTACAGCCCTGATAGTGGAGACAGCATAATATCAGGCTTTATCCCAGCAATGTACATCCGTTGAGTCAGACTACCTTGAAACTGACTTGAATTCACCAATGGTGATGTTATTTTTTATTTTTATTTTTTTTTAATGTCTGCCTCTGTTCAATTCAATAGTTTGAAGTGTAGAAACAGACATGATGATAGACAGAGAGAGGTGTATGCCATGCAACAAAGGTCCCTGGCTGGAATCAAACTGTGCAAATAGTTATGTGGTAGGCCTTAACCACAAGGCCAACAGGATGCCCAGCCCGGATCCAGTGTTTTTTTTTTATTGTTCCAGGATGAAGCAGCAGCATATTTAAAACCTTTGTATAAAAAGGATGCTACAGCATACAATATCTTTGACAATGGTCCATGAAAACGCTAAGGACCTTTAACTCTGATGTACTTTTGTTAAGTGAAAGGAAAAAAACAATGTAAGGTATTATATTAGCACTAGTCTATATCCTCAACGTTCCACTTCCGGAATTGTTCCGGTGCCACTGGAAATCCCGCTGGATGCATGTGTTTTTGCCGATTTGCCGTTTCCTTTGCTTTCTTTGTGTTTGAATTTTAAAGCAACACTAGAGAACTTTTCCCTCGTTGGTCCCCCTACAGGTTGGAAGCAGAATTGTCTAGTACATTACATTGCGCAAGTTTGCCAGATCAGGTAGTGGATCTGGGGTTTGAATGAACTGGATAGTGTAATGGACAATTCTGCTTCCAACCTGTAGGGACACCGAAGCAGGAAAAGTTCTCTAGTGGTGCGTTTAACTCTGGTGGATTTCTTAGGACCATGATTAACTGCTCCTCAGATCTCTGCAGGGTAAATCCAAACAGCTAGCTAGACTATCTGTCCAATCTGAGTTTTCTGTTGCACGAGGTTTTGAACATACACATTCAACCAAAAGAAAAGACTATTTGTCATTTATTTAATATTTGTTGGTACATTTAATTTAGTTTGTCATGATTGTATGTAAGTAGTGGATGTGTTGTAAATGTTGGGATGTGTGCTGCTGTCTTTTTAACTTTTGACATTTCTCTTTTAGCCCCTATCCCTCTCCTTTAAAAAAAAAAAAATGGAATGCCTTTTAAACATTTCAAGTATTTTTGCACATTGTTCCCGGGAAGAAGCGGCAGCATATTTAAAAACTTTAAAAACTTTAGGATCAAACATCTGTATACTAGGTGTGAGAACACAGGCCATATTTTACATATATATATATACACTTACAATTTTATAGGTGAGGATGCCACAGCCTACGATGATATTTTAGACAATAGTGTGCTTACTTTTTTTTGGCAACAGTTTGAGTAAAGCATATCACTGTAATGCCCATTATTTGAAATGAGATGTTCTACAATTCATGTGTCCATATACTTTTGGCCGTGCATAATTGACACGTCACATAAAACTCATGAAAATTACTCAATGCTGTTGTCATGATGATGTACCTCTCTCTCTGTTTGTAGAAACACTTTCAACTGTTTCTAATGCCACTTCAGCACCGGACTCCTCCCTTGACGAAGAGGACAGTAAAAGCTTGAATACACTCTGGAACGGAAGCTTACACGGACAGCTGCCGACCACACTGACAATTAGTAATGGTAGGTCTTAACCTGCTTTAATGATTTGAAAATGTGTCTAGATGGTTTGTAATTTGTACAAGTAGTATCATATTTGTCATATTTGCTTGTTAACCTGTTTCTTGGTACAAGCTTAAGTCATCATGAGTCTCTCTTTAACGTAAAACACTGGTCATGAACTTTGAAAAGACTACAATATTTTCATTATCTTACAGCAACAACATGGTGCTACCAGAATTCAACATAATGGCTGGTTAAATGGTTTCTATCAACTGTGACCGTTATCAATACTTCACAAATGGCATTAAAACACAATGTATGCTACGTCCCTTGAAGATGGTCAGTTCTCCCACGCCTAAAGACAATTAGACAATATTTAGTGAGTCTTACATGAGAAAAATTGGGCTAATGGTTAAGTGACCATGGACACTACATTCTCTGTAAGAACTGTTCAATACAATACATCATCTCTATATTGTGTTAGAATGCTAACAAAACACAAAGTAGAGCTGAGGCTGATAGGAATGTCATTGTTTTTGCAGGAATTTGGACATAAACCAAAGGTCTTAACCTGAAAAACAAAAAGCAAATTATATGACAATAATACATATGGAGAATGAAACAGAAAACAATGGCACCTCCAGCAAAGCCATGACACTCACAAATACAAAAGCAAGAATTGCACCTCTGCTGTCACCTTCCAAGACATGTTACAGTGCTTTTCCCTTCTGGGGTACACCACTTATTGATCAATATGCATCCTGTCCTGCAGTCACCCTCTGTGGAAGCTCCCCTATGTCTCCTTTTTTGTAGACTGGTCAAATGGTTTCTAGATATGATACATAAATGTTAATTTCTCCATGGACATACATTGCGCCACATTCTTGATCTGAGCACCGATTTGCAGGTGTCTCCATTTTCTTCCAATTAAGAGCTATGGTCCTTTTTTCTGTAGTATAGCTAAGTCAATACATGTAAAGTCTTGTGGTTTTAGTTTTAGATTTGTTGCATGCAGGTGCAGCTATGTCATTTTAGGGTCAAGGGGAATGTTCACAGACAAGATGAACATAATTTTATTGCTCACCCTCCTCCAGAATGTTTTCATTTTGTCACACTCCCAGACACAGTGCATAAATATTCCTTCAGCCTCATTGCATTTAAAACAAAGGTCAGGTATATTGATAATAATTACTGTTGTATTTATTTAATTTGACAGGAGTTGTGTATGTCTGCTGGACTGGCTAAACCCAGCCTGATTTGCATACCGGTGATTTGATTTGGCCCTGCAGCTTATGTTCAATTTTAAAAGACAGAGCTAGGTCTGGTGATAGCCAGATTATATGTCTGCATCAGCAGTGCTGTTTTAGCTGAAAAGCCCCAATTTACCCTTAGCAAGGGTATTTCACAAAGGATTCACTGTTCAGCTGTTCAGCAATTTATATCTTAATTAAATTCCATGCCACTTCTTGGCGCCATGTCAGAGAAGGGAATAAAAAAGTTAGTTAGTAGGCTACTCATTGACTTGTTTCAGAAGTAGCATTCCACTGTTTCCAGTTAAAAATACCATAGAAGATGACTCAGGACAGAGCCACTCCTTCACTGTTGTTGGCATGTCGGAGCTAACACAACAGCACAGTGCAGATTTCTGTCTAGATTACTCTAAATGTAAAGATAATTCATTTAAAAATGCTCAATTTTTTAATCACCACAAGGCAATTTTACATAGGACAGTCAAAATAACTGCAGATCTGCATATCCCTCCTTACACACACTTCACACATGCATTTCAGAGGGGTCATGGCGCAGGGTCAGGCATACTATCGCACCCATGGGGCAGTTTTGGGGTTCAATGCCATGCTGAAGGGCACCTCGGCAGTGCCCAGGAAGTGAACTGGCACTTCTCAAACTACGAGTCCACACTCCACACGGTCCATACGGAGACTTGAACTTCTAAGCCAAGTCACCATGGACTGAGCTATTCCACCACATAAAAATAATTTACTACTCATTAATAAATAAAAACAAAAAATGCAGCAGGAAACCAACATAATGACTGATAACTGTTGCCTTCTACTGCAGGATCTTTGGAAACAACTATTGACACATTTAATGATTCGACCCCCTTGCCAGAGGAGGAGGACAGTGGTTTGAGTCTCATCATCATCCTGATTCCTGTGGTCGTGGTGGTCGTTGTCATCAGCATGATAGTTTGTGGTATTTTCATCCATCGCAGGTGTAACCAAAAAGTGAGAGATCAAGGTATGTCCATCACAGGAGGAACCACTTTAAATGGCCAGTTCCGTTAAATCACAGGAAAAAGAAGAAGAAGAAAAAAAACTATTTTCCCACTTACCACTGGTGGCCAATGCAAATGGTTTAAGTTTTATTTACAGGTAGTGTCAATGGGGTGGAAGTCGTCAATGTCAAATCTTCTGCTAGTATCATGAATTGTGACAGATAAAAGGGACAATTAATACTAAAATTCTGTGTATGGCTGGATACCATGAGAGTTAAGGGAAAAAACGGTTAATATAAAAAAATACCTCAGCTACATGCCAATGTTTATAAAAATAACTACTAAATAATTTATTTAGCAATATTTTAAGTTTAATACATAGGGTTCAAACACTGTAATGTGATTTGCTATTTTTTGTCTTAAGCCATGTTCTTTTCTGATAGAACTGGGAAAAGAGGATCCATATTTGGATGGGTCAAGTACAGAGAAGGTGCCAATGTAAGTATTGAGAAGTTAACTTTTTTTTAGCTGCGAATTTGAAGGACTGTGGTCAACCTTGTAAAATACTGATTTTGAAAGAGATTGTCTGTAACTTAATGTGAAATACTTAGGAGGTGATAACTCTCAGTGTGTTATTTAGTTTATGTCTGCATTTATGCATGTTTGAATGACCTATGACCTATGTGCAAAAGAGGTTTGGGTTTCGTGTGCACGCAAGCGCAAGAGTTATTTATCCAAGTAACATGGAGGTAACACAAGTCCTCTTGTAGTTACATATCTTTCTTCATTGCTACTTAGAACACAATTTCTAATCTAATCATTATGACTATTTTTGGGGACGTTTTTAGGACTGAATTTTCACAGGACAGCTGAAGACATGAAAGGGGAGAGAGAGGGGAAATGACATGCAGTAAAGAGCCGCAGGTCAGAGTTGAACCTGCGGCCGCTGCATCGAGGAGTAAACCTCTATATATGCTTGCGCCTGCGCTACCAACTGAGCTATCCTGGCCACATGCAATAAACGTAATACAATCAATAAATAATATAGTAACCATGTATGCCTCCATGTAGTCAGTGAACGTAAAAAGAGTAAAACACATTGACATTTATCCTGTAGTTCTAGCAACATATTAGCCTCAGGCAGCTAACGGCTAGGTATCTGATCACAGAAAAAAATAACTTCAGTAAGTAATAAATAATTATTCAACAATCACAACCAACAGATTACTTAAAAGGGTATCTACAAATAAAGATCAAACAAGGGCATCTGGAGAGTAGATAAAAGATGTCTGTTTATATTAGCTTGGTCACAAATCTGACAAAAAAGCGAAGCGGATGACAATGTCTGTAAGTGTGGCGGAAGTCTGTCAGTATTGGTTGCTACCAGCGCCAGAAAGATCAACCGATACCAACTGCCGGTGTCAGAAACAAGTTAGTTTGTTGACCTGCTTTTTGTGTCTCATTTGATTTTCTGAACACTTTGTGTCTTCCAGGCCCATGTTTGAAGAAGATGTGCCCTCTGTGCTGGAACTAGAAATGGAAGAGTTGGGCCAATGGATGAAAAAGGATGGTAGGTATATACATTTTTTTAAATAGAACTGTTGCATACAAAACACACCTATATACCTTATTTTTTTTGAAAGAGATAAATGTATTTTATTTCATTCAGTGGTGGAAAGTTGGTCAGTACATTTACTCAAGTTCTGTAGTTAAGTATAATTTTTAAAGTTCCATTTTATGCTACTTCTACTCTAGTATAATTCAGAGGCAAAAATTACACTTTTAACTCCACTGCATTTATCTGACAACTTAGTTTCTTCACAGAATCAGAAACAAGATATACTCAACAAATAAATTATGATTATTATAAGACTCCTACATTCATGAGCTACCCAGCTGTATATTGAGCAATTGAAAATGAGCTCCACCTTAAAGTACCACATTAAAGTAATTTATACATAAATGCATCAGAAATTATAATACAATAATATAATATACATTATTCTGAAATGGGCCCATGTGTAATGACCCCTTTACTCATGGTACTTATATTTATAGTACATTTAACAGTAACGGTGAGACTGGTTGGGGGAGTTCATCCAGCAGAGGTCCCTGTTGCTCTAATTGTTAAAACTTGTCTCGTGTCAGTTTCTGAGTTGTTTTTGCAAACACTCTATATTGCTTAGATTGAGGGTTTAGTAAATATATAATGAGTAATCTCATGTGTTTGTTTGTTCTAGGTAAATCTGCAGAGGACTCTAAACTTGGATGAATCTCTTTGTGGTGAGCATGCTAAGCTTCAGTTATTAACTGTTTGCCTGTTCATGAACACAAATTTGATTGTTTCTGTCACTCATCCTTCATGTTCAGAATGCTATTCTCATAGTGTTGTAAACAAAAACATATCACTTTTCGCCATAATAGGCCTGGAAATGTGTGTAGTCTTTACTGACTTAACTCTAAAATGTACTAAAAATGTAAATGCACAAGATATAGTGCATGAGTATACATTAACGTTACTCTGTATTCATATTTTCTATCTTGCTCCTCTGTGAACCTTGAGAGTTAATTTGGTAATATTGATGACAAAATCAACAGTCACTGTGTAACAGCCACTAGCAGTGTGTCACAACATGAGAAATTATTTAATAAGAACCATTCCTCCAACTGTGAGCACAAACTACTTCTAACAAACTATCTTATTAATACACTCAAAACAACAATGTAACTATCTTTCTACACAATAATACTAACAGATCAACATTTGACTTGGGCTATACAACAGTTAGTAAGTTAGCCTTTTCCTGCCAGCCTGTGTTTGTTGTGATGCACCATCTGGTTTCAGTATAGCTACGACTGATAAACTGTGAACCTTCTGTCATTACACATGTTACTCTTTGAAAGCACAATCACTCCTAACACCTGCAAGTGATTACACCAGGCATGCATGGAAGTGTGGCGCAACATAACCCCGGATAGTCTCCTTACTGGAAGGACTGGATAGGCAAGGACAAGGTCCACTTCACAAACTGTTGACCAACATCATTTACACACAGCTTTTTCCCAGGATTTTATTTCTAAAGCTGTGCAAGGGTTAGATGGAACTTTCATTCAGTGTGGAAGCACTCTGTACACATAGGGTTACACAAGAGATCTCCAAACAAAAGTAAACGTGGTGTTACAGCTGCTGTGGTTGCACACTGCAGCAGCTCTGCCCTGTTTGTCAGACCTGTGGAATTCAACAGTAAGTTAGGCACAATAGTGGAACAAATTAAAGAAAGAAAGGAAGCATATGAAATGTTGTTGAAGCTGCCTCAAAGTTCAACTTTTGAAACCAGCTGAATACTTTGCACAGTAAGGAGTTGAACCATAGTAAACCTACTCTGAAAAGAAACATGGTTTGTTAAAGATATTTAGAAAAACGTTTCAAAATTTAAGAAAATTAATAAAACAGCACTGCACAAAAAAACACTATACGGGAGGACTAAATAAAATGGAAAAAAACAGTGAAAAACAACAACATTCTAAATGGACTAAATGACTCCATTACCAATCCTGGCTTGATTATAGAGAAATAACCTCTGTCTCTCTGACTCTGACAGTTCACCTCTGTTCCCCATGATTTCTGCAACAATGGACGCTCTCCCGGCATGTAAACACACACAGTCAACGATACATCGATGTCCCTTTGGATGTTCCGACCTTTCTACAATAATGAAGCCACATCTGAAACAACAGGAACTCATTTGACTGCCATGAAACAAACCTCTAACTTTTTAAAGAAATGTATTGTTTCTTTCATGCTTTGCCTGTTTTGATTGTTTTGTTGAACTGTTAAACCGTTTTGGGTTATAATCCTGGTATAAGCACAGTATGTTCTGTCGCAATTTATCAGAGTATTTCTGTTAAACCTAGATAACATTGTGCTGTAGCTACCAACCATTCCATTTTCTGCAGATTCATAGTGTTAAAAAATATGCAGCTAACTTAAAGTGCATTAGGCAGATGCTCTTCTCCAACCCTCTCAGATATGACGTGATATGCTCATAGTTACTTCTCTTCAGCTCAATGCCTCTTTGTTGTATCACACTGTGTCACTCCCTCCAGCTGCAGGTTTCAATGGTGAAATATAATGTTGAAGATTGCAAGCATGCATGACAGAGAAAGCCACACCTTTTCCTGCCTTTGCAGAGCTGGTTAGGACTTATAGAAAAAGTGTTTTTATTCTGTGTGAAATCAGTTTTGATTTGATTTGAGTCTTTTGTTAAATACCTGTTGCCGAAACAGCTTTCTAAAAGCTGCTTCTATTTAACATGTTCATGTTACGATACAGTAGATAATAACTCTCTGACTGAATACTTTATGTTTACAGATGCTGTTCAGATATTTTATTTCCAAGTTTGGCTCATAAGTGTGAATCTAAGCAGTCATGACACTGATCTAAATGTGACTGCTTTCAAAACGTGTCAGTCAGTATTTTGCAGTATATTGCACTGTAAATATGAGAATACAATATACCAAATATATTATTTTTAAGGAATGCCGTTTGTAAATATTTCAGGTTTGA
Source organism: Etheostoma cragini (assembly GCF_013103735.1). Lineage (NCBI taxonomy): Eukaryota > Metazoa > Chordata > Actinopteri > Perciformes > Percidae > Etheostoma > Etheostoma cragini. The sequence continues at coordinate 10,460,699 of NC_048408.1, forward strand.
ATAAAATTTCATTAGATACAATCTCTGGATAAAGTCCTGATGGTAGTGTGGCTTTAGGGACGGCAATGTTGGCCAGTCCACAACTTTGTCTTTGAAATATCAATCATTGAATGGATTGCGTGACATTTTTTACAGACATTCATGATTCCCAGATGATGAATGCTGCTGACTTTTCCTGCAGCATCACCATGAGCTTGACAATTGTGATTTGAGTAAAATGTCTTGACAGGTGTTAGATGGACTGCTAAGACCTAATATTTGTACCAAATAATTGTGACTTATTAAGAAAGTACAAACACTGTAAATCTACACTTCTACCCTTTGATGCTCTACAGCAGCAGGTGTAGTTTTTTTTTAATTGAGTGCACAGGCAGAGTGACTTTCAAATAGCTTTGTCCACACTGTGCCAGATTCTGGCTGAACTGGTTTACATGCAAATAAAACCACAATTCTTCCTACCAACCATGATGTAACAAACAACATGCACATCATCTCACACCAGGCTTTACCAGTATAAGGACAGGTATGTTGATCATTTTGATCACAGTGTCACAGAAATGTGATGTAATTCCCCACAGGACACATTCACAACATAATATTTCCAGTGACCCTTCTTTCTAAATTTACCTTGTGTAGACTGAATACTGTCTACCCAGCAGGCACCGTTACTGCCTGTCACACTCTATCAGCTCCATTTCACAGCCATGTTTGTTTCCCTTCAAGAGCTGTGATGTTACAGAGCATCGTCCGTCTGTCGCAATCATCACATTCAGTCATTCTTAGGCAATCTTTTAGTAGAAAACACAGAGTACACCCGGGAATGTGTTTATGGGAGAGTGTGTGTTTGTGTCATTATAGGAGACTACTTCACAATAGTTTCAAGTTTGATCCTTTATAGAGTTGTAATGAGCAACTCAAAGTGTGTAATACTTTCCACTTTCTCTTATGAAAGACTTATGAAATGTCACTGTTTGGACATTTGATCAGACACATTAACCATGGGCTGGTCATGTCCTCTGTACTTTTTTCCAGGAAATTTGGGAATCTGAAGCATAGATTTTAAATTTCATGATTTCAAGTCATATATCATGGGACTTTTAAATGGTGAGACCAACTTTCTTTTATAAATTGAAAAAAGTAAATAATAAAGCAGGTTATTATAACAATTAAAAAATAACAATTCAACTGTTTTCCCTTATGTTGTTCTTCATGGGGAAAGCTCTTAGAAAACAGATTTTAGACTACTGGATCCCAGCCTGGGGGTCAGGACCCCTGAAGGGGTCTCAAGAAAAAATAAGAATACTTATTTGTGTTTAGTGTCTCTCACTACACGACCAAAACAGCCTGAACGAGAAAATAGTGAAAAACTAATTTCTAGAGTTCCCATTTTTGTGAGGAGTCCACTTACAGGAGCCATTTCCAAAAAAAGCACACCATCAGTGAGGATATTTACAGTCTGGCTTTGTTTCTAGGGTCTTTTTTTCAAGGGTCTTTTTTTCAGTTTGCATTGACCAGATGCCACTCTTAGTTCCACACTCCTCAGGATCACATGTTTGGTGCTTAGTGATATCTCAGGTTTTCAGACTCTCCCTGGAGGATCCGGATACAGGGCATAAAAATGACCATGAGCTAAAGCGTACCAAGGTTGGCACGGGAGCGCATGAAGCAGCAGTAACAGCAGCAGCAGCAGCAGCAGCAGTAGCATTCACACTAATTAGCTTATTTTTCCCATGAATAAATGAGGCTCAACATGCTGGAAAGAACTAGGTTAAGGTTTGCTGTATGATTTCTGACACACCATGCAAATTTGGATTTGGAGTCTCTCTCCTCCCATGTTTTTCCCCTCAAAACGTTGATCAAAATATATTACCATTTATATTTCTATCAAAACAAGACTGTTTAAAAAAAGTGAATGGTAGGTATGATCAAAGCCTGAATGGTGTATACTAAAATAGAATAGAAATACAAATGGCAATAATAGTAAAGAATAAAACACATAAAGGCAGATCTTTAATAGGATTTAGAACATACTCTTTTTGTTTTATGTAATTAAAAAATGAGAAGGAAAATGGGAAGTCTTACAAGAAAATGGTAAATATGGGTGTAGTTTCAGATTATTATTTTTGTTAATAATTTGCGACTGTTTCAGCAATTAAAAAAGTCTTGTAATATTGCATATGGTCTGTCTTATGTAATAAAAAAGACATATCATTAATTATGTAAACCACAACCAATTTAATCAAGGGCTAGATAACATTGATTAAAATGCAATAATTAACATATTTAAAATACATATCCCTGCCAAATAGAGATCACGTCAAATCATCTTGTAAATTATTTTGGTATAAATAATTGAAGACAATACCTGGAATCAAAATTGTTCATTATCATAAAAATATTGCATGGCAAATAAGGCTAGACAAAGACAATAAAAAATAAGTTACCATCACTAATGTTTTTATTCCATGTTTTATTGACATTGATGTTATTGAAGCTTACTTCTCGTGCAAATCAACATTTTATGAGAATGTAGCCTATAGAAAATGCAATTTTCAACATTATAAGCAAAATAATAGATGAATAAAATCTTAAATTAAATTCATTACATGTAAATAAAAAAGTTATTGTTATTATAATTATATAAGCTATATCCTATTTAAATATACCCACATATTAATATTTTTGGACGTCATCCAGGGAGTGTATTATTACATCATATTCGAGCGCCCAACATCAAACAAAAACGTACCATCATCATGTTGCGACAGCCATTCTCTCCAGTCGGTGGTGGAGAGTCAGGAGACGAACAAACCGCGGTTGTTGAAGAGTCTGTGAACGGCAACTCACTCACAACTGACACACTGTTTGCTCTCAGTGGATATGTTCTCCCTCTTGTAATGCTCGCACGCCTTCATATGTCGCCCAGTGAAAGAACAGAGTCAAAGGGTCGACCAATACTCTCGTCAATTTGACAGAGCAGCTAACGTTAGCGGTGTCTTACTAGCCAGCTAATGTAACACGAACTTGGCTTGTAGATTGCCTTGTAGAGGCTAGTTAGCTCCTCTAGCTAACCTGCTAGCTTCTGTTGGTTAGGTGCAAACACTTGACTTGCTGCTGGTGGGAAACCAAGAAACGAACATCGGAGCCTGTGGTGTTGGCTTCTTCAAGCTCCAGAGGATATCTACGACCAAAAGGAATCACCGGAGAAGCCTGCTGTCTTTTTTCATCTCCACATTTCTGAGGTAAAACAATTAAAAAATTACAATGTGCAAGATCACAACTCAGAAATATTGTAGTAATGGACCAGTGGAAGTGGGCCTAGCATTAGCCAGCTAACGAATAGCTCGTTTGCTAGCTGAGTTAGCATTGCTAACGCTAGCCATCTTAACGCACTTCTGTTGATGTGGAGCTTGTTAGTGATTTGAAAGAAGTTACAGGTGTCAGAATCAGCTTGCGGTGGCTTACCGTATTGTGTAGTAATGTTTCCACCATTAATACAAACACACAGATTGAGTTTGGTACCAGTGTTGGCAAACTCCGTCGCTAAAACTTTGCCTTTTAAACAAGCTGCACAAACTTGAGTCAGAAGCTGCAAAGTGCGTGGAGTTCAACCCGCATGCAACACTTTAATTAGCTATGTGGTGAGCACAAACATGATACGCATGTTTTGTTTAGCTGGGCCATAATATACAAAATAAAGATGTAGGTGCAGTATAGGAGCTGAATGATGGATTCTTCTGATGGTCTATTCATCAAATGCTCACCGACCCCATGCGAAGTTAACTAGTGCGTCTCTTATATAACGTTAGCTAAATCCAGATGTTCACATGGGCACACGGATGGCGAACATTCACGGGACAAAGACAACAGTTCGCAGGTTGTTTAGACCAGGGATTCTCAAGGCGCCCCCCCAATGGGTTCATGAAAAGTTTTCAGATTTATTTAAAATTACCATTATCATTTTAATTTACCATGTGGCAAAATCATATATGATTTTTGTATTATATTTTTCTAATAAATATCTCTTGTGGTGTTCTTTCACATAACCAAGGCTATAGAAGTGTAAGAATATACAACGTGAAATTATTCCATGGGGCATTATAAGGAAGTTCCCAGTATAGTCTCTATCTCATAAGAGGTCTCTGGCTGAAAAAGATGAAGAACCGCGGGCTTCTTAATGAACAGGAGCAAGTTTTACCCTTCAAGAAGGCAGCTGTTGAAGGTCCAACAGTCTGTCTCCCATCTATACTCGGTTGTCAACTTGTTCAGTACACCTAGCAGAACTAAATCAGTCTGTAAAAAAAGAGATCCTACTTTCATGATGGTTATGATATCCAGTTTTTGTTAAAATGGTGTGAGAGATAATGTGATTTAACTTTAATGATCTTTTGGAATCAGTAATTTGTTTAACAGTTGAATTGCTAATGTTTCTAGTTAGAAGTGCTTTTAATATTTAGTCAATGTTTATTTAAACTGGTGGTAAAATCTGTAACTCCTGTATGGATATAGCTACCTCAACCGTTGTATGAACCCAGTTTGATTTCTTGCTGCAATTACCACTCTGTTCTTCATATAATCTTCAGAATGGAAGACCACAACAACAACACAATTTACCCCCTGCTGGTGTCAGACTTTTACTTTGTTCCAGCATGTAGACCATCATTACATAGTTATAATTTTTTGTTTTGTTGACTAACTTTACTCAAAGACAAACCTGCACACATGACAGAGAATAATCAGGAATTTGGATAAGATGTTTCCATGCTGCAGTATCTATGTTATTGGAGGCATCCAGATGGCCAATTTATGTTTTTCAAAAAAGGATAAGGTTTTATCAAGGTTTCTGATACCAAGATTTGATGTTTACGTGTGCTAGACACAACAGGGATAGTGCTAGAGTCTCACCATCGACCTGAATTTGACCCCGTCCCTTCATGCCTAAAGTTGAGTTAGCGAAATCTGTTTTCACACTTAATTCTAACTTAATTCTGGAACTGTTCATAGCGCATTACTACTAAACATCCGAATTACACATAATCACATTACATAAGTACCAAATAAAGTTTCAGTTTCATTTCTCTTCACACCTTGTTTCTTCCTTATTTAAGCATATGGAATCTCTCGCTTGTGCGTTTTTTCATAGTCTGATCAAGTTAGTTAAGTTAAACTTAAACATCCCTAACATTGAAATACATTTCCTTCTCTAATAGAAAAGACAGTTCACTAAAGTGGTGTCCAACCCATGTTGAACCAAGGTCAGGAGGAGTGTTGTGAAGTCAGGTCGAATAAAACACAGACACACAACACCAGTTTAACCTACCTCACTGTCACTTAGAACAACGTTGTAGACTAGTGGCTCGGATTTCCTCTCTGGGAGAATACTATACTGCTTCTCCACCCTCCCTGCTAGTTAACTGCCTTCACTTGACCTCTCCGGTCGGAGCCTGTCCTTGATGACATGGCTAGAATAAGAAGCATCTGTCACTGAAGTCAAGACTGAAGACCAGTGTCCTAGATCAAGGACTAAACTTAATGATTTTGTTGTTGCTGGCCAAATTTGGCTAGACTACAAAATCTCAAGCGATTCATGTATGTTTTGCCTATTTTAGCAAAGAACACACAGGAAACACTCCACACCAATCTGTAGTGTTTTATTATACTAAGTAGGAGTTGAAAGCGCTACTTCCATATGATGCACAGAGCCTAACCTTCAGTCAATAGACTCAATCTACTTAATACATCTGATCTACAACTACTCCAGCAAGTTTTTTTCTTAATAGATAATAAAAAATAAAAAAATGTTATCGTTATTGCTGGGTAACTAATGGGTATACATAAATATAGACTAACTTTGTCTGTAAAAATGTGCCATATATGTACAGTAAGTATTTCCTTTCCAAGAGATTGTAGACAAGATTTGAGGACAACATGTTAGTCCCAGTCACCAGAAATAAGTCTGTTTATTTGATTCAAAGCTAACAGAGAAGAACAGCTTTGTTTTCTGGAGTTCATGCTGTTCAGTTTCACCTTTTGGCTTAAAAAGGAATAATGTATTTAAACCTACATAACAAGACTGCGTCAGGGTTGTGAAGTGACCACAACTTTAGGAATGTATGTGGTAGTGTGAAGAATCTGGGTATTTAGGGTAAACTTGGGAAACCAATTTGTTGATTTGATGTCAAATATTAATATTTGTATCACTTGTGTCTGGCCCTTATGACATGCACACTCTCATTACTGTTGGTCTGGTCATGGTCCAGGAACTGATAATTTAGCATCCTAGTGTTATGAATGGGAAAGAGTTATCTACAAACCAGACAGCTACACTTATTTTTTTAACCACAGTGAGTCAAAATGCATACTATGTTTCTATGAGCAAGTATTGAACCCTTCAGGTCAATGTATGATGATGTGTGGGACACACAATATGAAGAAGTGAGGATTAGAGAATGCAAGTACAAAAATAGGCTGACAATATTGAGACAACAATGGCATATTTTCAGTTCACATAGATCAGTGGGATGCAATACAGTTTTTCGGACTGTGATTGTTGCTGCAAGGCCTTGGAGAGTGAGAGATGAGGGTATCCTAGACTTTGTTTGCAGAAAGCTTCACATTCCCACACTCCCGACTGTTGCTGTGTAACTGACCCCAGGGCCTTTCTAAAGCCATTCTCATATGGACAGTGAGATTTCCTGGCTTAGAACCTCGTATTGACAAAACATGAAGGGGGGTACGAGTGAGATAGGTTGTTAAGGATGTCAATGGAGGGGAAGTGTTTTAGGTGGTATACATTCCTGCAGACATGACTGGTCTTGGTAGCTCTATGCTGAACTTTGTATAATTGAAAACAATCCAAGCATATTTGTTACCTACATGCTGCAGTGAGACAAATAATAGCATTTGAAAGCTCTGTTTATTAAACCTATTTTTGTGGCGGTGGGCTGATAAGATGTTTCCTGTAGGCAACCACATAACCCTCTGAATGTTAACCCAATTACAAAACAAATCTAATCTTGCATTGTTGGGGAAACTACAAACGCATGTAAAAGGTTATGTGTGTTGACTGTTTGCTCTCGCTTTGTAACACCCAGTTTGCTTTGTATTGCATCCCTCGTCACTGTTAACTCTACTCTCTGAAATGATGAAATCTGAAGCACACGGTTATAGTGGGAGCTTTTTAAAACGAGGTGCAGCAACGACCGTGTTGACATAAAGATTGTCTTCATCATCAGGATCAGAAGAGAGGCAGTGTAGATGTTTCAATCTCTTTCCATACATTGGGATTACCCCCAAGTCAACAAGGTGGCAAGGACCATCTGGCTGATGGTCTTGGAGGAAGTGGAAAGACCAGGAGGATAAGGACTGAAGAGAGGAGCGACTGTGTTTGAAGTGGATTGCTGTAGGAATGCAATGAGTGCAGTCTGATTGTAATGGGCAGTCCTCCGGGCCTTTTGGGACCCAAACCTCTTTGTAGGGAAAGGGACATTTGGATAATGCGTGATTCATGACATCCGCTTGATTGGGGGAAGTGGTGATGGTTAGTTTTAGGGCTAAACAATATAGTGTTTTAGCATCGACATCGTGATGTGTGCATGCGCGATAGTCACGTCGCAGGACGTTGCGATGTTGACGCTAATCCTTTTTTGCTGTTTGATAGAAAAGTAAACTTTCACTGTTCTCCTTTTACATGATTATTACCGGCCGACCCTTCCCCTTTAAGACAGGTAGCCATGTGGGCAAAGTGCGTATGTGACTTTAGCCCGACAGGGTTTATTGTTATTGGAAGTGAGGCTCTCCGTGTGTAGAAAAGAACTGTAGGCAGCAGTTGCCGCTGACGCAGTAATGCGCATGGTTTTCTATGGGTTAGGGTTAGGATACACACAGCTTGTTGCTAGTGTGCGTGACCAGCAGGTCTGATCAACCTATTCACCAAACAAGCTGGCCCCGCTAGTCAACCACAACCGGAAATTTAGAGGAACCAACATGCAGTCATTGTCATCCACTTTAGCCTGGATTGATAATTATATGAATACAATAGTGTTGTGCTAGTCAACCAGCGTATTTCTACCTAATATCCCTCTCCAAAGTCACTTCAGAAGAGTAACGTTAGTCACTGTGCTTACTTGCTTTGTTTGATAAAGTATTAAAGTTTAACAGAGTGGTTCACATTAGAAAATATCCTTTTACATTTTTATCTTCTATGTAGATGCACTCCCCTACAAAATTACCACATTAGTCGAGAATGATTTATTATTTCCAAATAGAGCTATTTATGACATCTGTTAAAAATTGCTTTTTCGTATCTCAATAAATATCACAATGTCAGATTTTTTTCCAATTTTGTGCAGGCATAGTTAGTTTGATGAGCATTCACAGTCCAGAGAGGGGAAGGGATTGAGGGCATAAGTTAGGTCTGTTGGTCAAGTTGTAAGTTTACTGGAGAGACTTAAAGTGGGAAGTTTTTCTTTGAGTCTGGCAAACGTGCCATTTTTTCCCCATCCAATTTAATGAATTCAGACAATCATGGGGTTGTTGCGGACAGATGTAGTCTGGAGGAGAGAGGTCAGAAGCTTGTAAGAGGATGGGAGAAGAGATACAAATGTTTACGTGGAGGATTTGGTGGAGAGAAACTTAAAAGTAGCTAGGTGTGTGTAGGCACATATTTTTTTAGTTAACCGGGAAATAGGGATGGAGACAAAATAAGAGGAGAAGAAAAAAGATTAGCAGAGACTTGAATGTCCAGCCTGCTGTCAGCGTTGTGCGTTTGTGTGTGGGCAGAGGCACTTGAGAGAAAGTGAGATCAAGGAAAGAGGAAATTAAAGGGCTTTACTGTGGGGAGGTCCAAATCACCTTGAGATGGAAGATCCAGCTCTTTTAAAGAGATCTCATGAAATAAAATCTCTAAGAAAACCCACCAAATAGGACTTTGGGGCAACAACATCAAGGTGGGTGAAAATAAAGGTTGGGCTGTAAGTGGGTCAAATGTTTGGGTATTATAACACACACCTTACGCCTTTTATCTTCCTTACCTCCTTCAAAGGAACTACTGATAGCTGCATCCAAAATAACTTGTTTGTTCACACTATCACTACTCCTAAAGAAAAACCTTCAGTAGGTTACTTGCTCGTAGTGAGCCGTAAATCAAGATTTTGGATTCTTATCAGGCGTCATTTTGCGCCATCACTGATGTTAAACAACTCTTAACCTGTTGTTTTTGCGTTTTATAGAATTGAAAGTTTTGCATTGTGGTATTTGTCATGGACTTTTTGATTCCATTATGTGATTTTTGAGGGCAGCATAAAGAACACAAATTTTAGGCAATCAAAAGTGTCGAAGTAAATGGAGTGTGATTTCGGAGCATATTCTTTTTGTTTTTGTCTCACGTTATTTAGCTATTTACCTGCTATCATTAGAAATGATGCACACAGATGAAGCCGTGAAGCGGGTGATGACAGACTGATGACGGACTGCGGTCTTGTGTGTTGTCTTTTAAACACAGTGTTGATAAGCTTGAAGCATCATCAGAGAAATCCGGGTTTGAGGTTGAAACTTGTTGTGTTGTTAGTGTCACAGTAAAGGTGGTCAGTGTGTTAATAGGGTCCAATTTTAATGTGAGACCTCCTTCCGTGTAAAACACGATTAGACACATTTTAAACCATTTCTTCACTGCCATGCTTTTTTTCCGTCTCATCTCAAGCTCACTAAAATAACACTCCATCGTTTAAATTTAGTATTTTATTGTTTTATTGTATTATTTATAGTATCAAATCATAACATCAGTTATCTTGAGACACTTTACAGATAGAGAAGGTCTAGACCGCATTATAATATACTAAGACCCAACAATTCCAGTGATTCCTCCAAGAGCAAGCATTAGTGCGACAGTGGCGAGGAAAATCCCTTTTCAGCATGAAACCTCTGACAGACCCAGGCTCTCGGTAGGCGGTGTCTGACGGTGCCGGTTGGGGGTGTGATGAACAGTGGCAATAACAATAAAGATAATAATGCATTCATCGTCCCAATTTCTCCATCTGTATTTCTATAATCAATCATGTGATGGTATATTTGGTTCAGTCCTTCCTTAATATGCTTTCTTAATGAGTTTTCAGGGTTAACTGGAGATTTACAGGCAGGGACAGCCGAGCGTGGGTGTGTTCAGCAGTTGTGAATGGCCCTCTGCTCTGTATCTGTGAGGCACAAGGAGTACATTAATAATTCAGTGCTGGGCTGTGCAGCTCTGAGTTGGTTAATGAACACAGAGAGGAATCTCCCAGGCATATTGCTTTGATGTGGGCTGTACTATGAACGCTGTGTGACATAGTTCAGGCAGGGACAAAAGGAGGTTGCAAATTGGGACATAACAAGTCAACAGTGGATATGTTATAGTTTCAAGTGATGCTGGGGCAGACTATCTTAAAGGAACACGGGGTTAAAGACGCTCCTCCGTTCTCCTATCTGTGTTTACTAGATAGTTTAGAGGAACACGTCACCGTTTGTTGAAATAGGGCTTATCACGGTCTCCCCTAGCTGGAGATAGTTGGGCCAACACATTTTTTGTGTCAGTGCATGCATTGTTTTAATCCGGTGCAACACCGGCATCGCCGCCGCAAGTTAGCTTAGCGTAGTGAATGGAATTCTATGTTGCCGGTTATTCTATGTGGCATATTCACAACTGTAGTAAAAATAGGGTTATGCAGATTAAGACCTGACAATTTCCTAGGCAGACATTGACTTGGGACTGGATTGGGTGGAACCACGGCCAAAGCACTGTCCCAAGTCAATATCTGCCTAGGAAATCATCTTAGTGTAGGATTCCATTTACTACACTAAGCTAACTGGCGGCGGCGCTGCCGGTGATAAGCCCTATTTCACCAGACAGTGGCGTGTTCCTTTAAATTTTCTAGTAAACACAGATAGGAGAATGGGGGAGCGTCATTACCATGGCCTAGGAGAGAGACCTGCTTTGTGTCTGAGTGCTAAACAAGCACAATTGTAACAGTCAAAATGTCCTGTCACTCATGCTACAGGAACAGGTAATATGACAGTGTTCTCACAAAGAGCAGAACTTCCAGCTGTATTGGTTTTGGACAGATTTCTCAATAAATAAGGTTCAGATTTGTTGTTTTGAATTGATATCTCTAAGGCATTGATTAATCTATTAAGTAACCATTTAAAAAAAAAAAAAATCAATAGTAATGGGGAATATGTAATATTGTATATAATACTGTGTGATTTAATTTTCATTAAATCATGAACTCAATATAAATATAGTACATTTTCTGTAAATTTGATTTGAGAATGATTTTATAGATAGAAAAACTAAACCTTTCCTTGAATCAACAGAATTGACAAATCTGACAATTCAACCTTACTTTAAACTTACAATAACATTTTAGGGGCCATTTGAGGGCAGCGGGTTGTAAACACAGCATTGACATATAGTCACCTTTTTAGATGTAGACTGCAAAATTGCGCAAATGTTTGTTTATTTACACATCCTGCAGTTACAGAGCGTTATCATTCATCCGGAGTCCTTTTTCTGGCCATCTGATGACTGTTGGTACAATACTCCATTTGCCTTTAGCTATGTTTGGTCTCTCTACTGGCTCCTTAGGGAAATATCTGGCTTTTCTTTGTTGCTAAATTCTCCAATGTGTTCACCTGCTAGTGGCTAACTGTGCCTGTCAGGTAGCAAAACAAACCGCAGAGAGCATTGTGATAAAAGCAAAACAGTAAAGTTGTGGGCAGGACAGCTAAATAATGACCTGGACTCAATATAAAGCTCCATAAAGTCTCATTGTAGGTTCATTAGTACGAGCGGTACTTTTCACATTGTCATTTGATACATTGTTGAATAATTATTGATTTTGTTTGTAGTAAATCCAATGTTGTTCAGTTATTAAATGCTCTAATAAGCTGTGATATAGTTATGATTTAATGACATTTTTGCTCTGTAACGTCTATTGTCTACAATAGCCAATAGTTGCAGCCCTCATGCATTAGGACTGATGGGAAACATGGGTTTTTAACCACCTAACACTGATAGATAGATAGATATGGGGGGGGGCATACATTTAAATGTCCTTTGTAAATAGATAGTATTACATGCGGCCGCTGGTAGGGGCAGTAAATTACAACCTGACTAACTTTTACTTAACTATGGTGCCGTAAAGTCTAGATTCAATCAGATGTCCGTGCTAGCCTACTGTTGCTAACGTAATTCATAAATCCTACGTAACAATGTCATCAGACCTATTGATGCTCGCACACAGTAGTATCTACAAAGTTAGTGCATTGAGTGGATGAAGGAAAGTTTGATAGCGTTCCACGTTAACGCCTTTTCTCTCTCATTTGAGCCCTCCATGTCCAAGCCGAGGCGCAGAACATGACCTTACCGCATGCTCATACGTTAATAGTCCAGGTAAAGCGAGCTACTATACAGTGCTATGCTAGTTTAAGACCAACGCAGTTGTCTATTTCCCGTCCACTAGGATTAGCGTTTGTCTGACGGGGTGAGGGGCCTGGCATCACGAAGGTGGCTCTCCATCGTGATGCCGGTCAACCATCACGATGGAGCATGATATCGTCCATTGGCACAACCCTACCTGTAGGTAGGTAGGTAGATAGTAAGGGTGTGACGAGATCTTGTTTAACGAGATCTCGCGAGATTAAAACGTGACGAGATTTCTCGTCGAGGTGAAAAGTTGTCTCGTGAGGCGATGTGATGTCAGCGTGATGGTTTTCCTGCGGAAATGATGAACGGCGAAAGAGTGGCAGACAAGACGAACACAATATGTAAACATTGTAAGAAAAAAATGCCGTATACCGCGTCTAACACGAGCACTATGCAAAAACACTTACAGCACCACCACAGGTCTCTACTTTCAAAATGCACCTAAATTGTTTTGCATTTAGTGATTTTTCAGTTGAATAAAAAAACTATTGTCCATTCATATATTTCATCGAGGATTTCTTTAAAAAAAAAAATTAAAAATCTCGTCTCGTTCTCGTGAACCCAATCTCGTGATGTGTCTCGTCTCGTGGAGTAAGCGTCTCGTCACACCCCTAGTAGATAGGTAGCTAGCTCTCCACCCAACACAGATCCATCTCCAGGCTCTCGGGCTTTCAGCCAGACCTTTTCTATCTTGCCATGACACAATTGCATCTCTTCACTGCCACCCACAGCCCTTTTCCTCTCAAATGCCAGTCCTTCTCTGAGACTGCAGCAGAGGTACAGGATGAAAACCATTTCAAAGGAGGGCTCTCCCAACAGAGGTTCTGTTGGCATGGAAACGGTTGTCTATGTGAATGGAGGCTTCTTTTATACGCCTGGTCAGAGGTTTCCCACTGTCTCATGCCAGTCCAAGAGGACCCTGTCAGACTTATTACAAGCAAACCTCTACAAGGTCACCAAAACCCTTACAACTTAACTGTATGATTGTGTTTCTGCAGGTCTTATGTAGCTTTCACATTATGTGAACACTTAAGTGCTCTTATTCATCTACTAAATGTATAGGTGCAATGTGGAGCAAAGGTTGAGAGAAATGGACATTCAAATATTGCTTGATCAAACAGGGAGTCCTCTTTGTGTCTCTTGTATTTTTTCAGCACAACCGGTACCATCTCTCGCAGGACTTCTCTGAACTGGTTTGATTTCTGATGAGTGACCATATACATTGTTTAACAAATACTTTGGGAAATATATTATTTAATCCTTCTGTTTAACGATGTGCCTTTAGTTGACTAATCTGTGGTTGTCTTGCTCAATACGCTTTTTCTAATCACAGAAAAACAATAGCTACACCTCAACCAACACACACACACACACACACACACACACACACACACACACATGATTGTGACTTTAATAAACAATAGAGGTACAGAGATTGTTATGTACGAGTACATATATGTGGAAGGACAATCGTACAGCTGTGGCAGATTTGTTTGTAGGAAACAACCGACTGCATGAAGAGATGGAATGTTGGCCAGATTAGATTTAAATGGGGTTTACAATGGAAGGAGGAAGAAAAAAACGTTGATTGTTGTCATAAAAAATAAAAACCATGCTTTTCCAATCTTGATCATCCAAATCTTATAGTGTCCCTACCTGCCACTATAAAGTCAAATGTTGAATAGCTACAAGTTGAATAGCTACAAATTGGCTGGCATTTCATAACCCCTATAAGGGTCAGCAAGGACAAACCAACTAACGATACGTTGGTTTTCTGTACAGTCAGCCAGGGCATTTGTCTAAATTACACCATGATTAGTCCATGATTAGATGTCTTGATGGAAAACCAGCAAGTGTGGAGCAGGACAGCAAACTACTGACCTAATTATTCATTTCCATATTCAGTTTAATCAACTTAAAGCACCATTAGAGAACTTTTCCCTCTTTGGTCCCCCTACAGGTTGGAAGCAAAATTGTCCAATACATTACATTATGCAAGTTTGCCAGATCAGGTAGTGGATCTTTGGTTTGAATGAACTGGACAGTGTAATGGACAATTCCGCTTCCAACCTGTAGGGACAGCGAAGCAGGAAAAGTTCTCTAGTGTTGCTTTAAAAGCCAATGTTACTTCATTCTGTCCTTTTCTTTTCTTGCCAAACATCTGGCACACTTCATAGTCTTCCCTTCATTCAGTTTTGAAAGTATGATTTAAAGTGTGCTAGCACTGTCTAAATAATTTTTCCCCTAATTGGGCAAAAAAACCTATTTGTTGCAATTCATTGTTAACACCAATTCATTTAGTCTGCTTATGGTTTTAGTTTTTCATGGTGCAGTTAGCCAACATAGAAACTGCCTTGAAAATGTGTCAGTTTTACATTATGTAGATCACAGTTCTCTGGCCCACATTCCCTTCTTCTGGATGAATTATTAACTGTTTATCAAAATTGAAGTAAGTTGAGCCACGCTTACTGTATCTTGAAAATGCACCTTGTGTGAATTGATCCAAAGTTGACAGCTTTAAGTAGGTAGACACGAATGCACCCAAAATGCATTAATGTATTGTGGTCAGATTACTCCGGCTCTATATAAAGACAGTTTTGCTACTATACTAACTTTTAAGTTGATTTCTAGTCTTTATTCTGTAAACTGCATCCGAATGTTTTCTGCCTATAGATCAAAGTTTAATATTAGATTATGTTGGTGTGATAAAGCAAAGGCACTCTAGGAATGTGTTGTATTGTCATGGTAGGATATCCTCCCTCAGACTTGACCTGTATGGGTTTCCACCGGGGACGCAGGCAGCTGGCGGCTCAGTTAAAGTGCCTTTAAGTCTATTACAGAGGATAATCCTTGAGGGAGAGTTGCAGTCAACAGAAAAAGCAGGCAGAACAGTGTGTCAGTTCACTTTCCTCGCTTTTGCCATCTGATTGTGTCCCTTGCACATCCCCTCCTGATGCAGCCGAATCCTTCTCCAACACATGATCACCATATGCTTTCTTCACTACTCCCTAAAAGGAGACATGGCCTCTCTAAACAAGACATAGAAAATAGAGAAAAACAATGACATGACCTCAAAGTTTCAACTCTGTTCCAGAGAAACATGCCATAAACGGTCTTGGAGTTGCAATTTTTGACATAACAAGATGAACGTTAACGGGCATGTTTTATTTAGTCCTCTGCTGTTGCTGTGTATTTTTTTTTATTTTAAATTTTTTTTTTTTACCCTCAGTTTTCTCACCTCTAATAGCTTTTTTTTCTTTTTCTTTAACATCTTCTCTAGCCTCCCACCTTCAGTGCCTCTGGCTCAGTCAGGGGCTCAGCATCACTTCAAAAGGGAAGGTCTGCGGTGCTGCAGATAACACGCTGTACCCCCAAGCACCGGCGAGCTTTTCCAGAGCCCCTTCGCAGTCCCTCGACTGACAGGTTTGGCCCCTTCTCTGTCTTGTAGAAAACAGTTTCTACTGTTCTTGTTTCTTTGCTGCTCTTTCAAATGTTTTTTTTTTTACCTCTAGTAGCTCTCTGGCTCTTGTCCTGTAGAGCCCCAAGCCTTTATGTACACTTGAATTGCATTGTCGCCTTGAAGTATTTGTGTGCAACATGGCAAGATGAAAGGAATAACTTCTTGGTATTTTATCAGCCGGATTATTATGACCTATCGTATAAGTGGAGTCTGTGAAAATGACATCCATATGTGCATGTTTTGTTAAATTGGAGGCCTAGATGTTTTAACTTTTTGCCATGTAGTTTTGACTACTTATAATTTATTTTTAATACTTATACAAAATAGTTATACATACTTATCAAGATATATGGCTCTAAATGACAAGTTCCATGTTGTGACTACACTTTTGTTTACATTTGGGTCACAGATTGACTGAAACGACTGATCCAAAATCGGTTCCTCTTCCTAAATTGATACATAACCACTCTTAGAGATGTTGTATAAAGCATTACCTTTTGGAATTGCTTTTCTAAAATATTTCAATAAATCTACGGTATCAATTAGACAACTAATTTAAAACAATAATGTATTTTACCAAGATCAGTGTTTGATTACATATAGTCTCATCTTCTGCATGCCTCCTGTGAATATATAACAAATATTCCTGTTTTACTGACAGGGTGACCTTGTGGTTGGCAGGAGCAATTACATTTTACTTTGACTACAATTACTTTGACTTTCCGAATCCTTATAATTTAATTCACTAATGGGCCAAGCTGTATAAACACTACATCTATAGTAATCTGACACTACTCTTTTACAATTAAAAAAATAAATAAAAGTACACTTTTAAATTCCTTTAAAAAATGACACATTTTGTTTTAATAATTTTACTTATATGTTGTAAATGCTGTATTGGCAAATTCTTCTCTATTTGAGCTAAAAAAATGTAATGGACAACGGATGGCCGTTTTCTTTTCTTTTTGGACTACTAAAGTATTTTCTAGTGCTCAAAGTCATGGCATCTGTCTGCTTATCGGTGTTTCCATGGTAGCGGCACGTTGCCGCTCAGGTTCGTCATGATTTCCTCTGGGATGAAACACCTCTTAATCTGCTCTCTAAGAACATCTTTGTCCATCTGTGGATTTCTGTGGCACTGACTGTCTCTAGGGAAGAAAGACTTTTTCACAAGCATGTCTTCCATGTAATCAGGAGATAAATCTAAAAAAAATGTACCATTAATAATATAAAAATACCACCTGATCTTATGTAAAGAGAATAAGAATCGTGAAAGAGTATGTGAAGTTCAGTGAAACCTCTGATTATAAACTCTACTAAACAGTTGGACTAGTTGTTGGCATAACAGGAAAAGGAAGAGATTATATCTCAAGCTGAACAAAAGATTACTCACCTTTTGAAGACATTATGTACCTCTTTGTTATGTTTGACTGGCAGTAGACACATTGGTGTATGTCCCTCACAGTGTCGTGCAAATGTTTCACTCGTCCTTTAAATTATAGGATTTAGAAAATATGAATAATATGGTTCATTAGGCCTGCTATTTATTAGGATTGGGCATGTCCTCTAAATTGGCAGTTGACGATGTTTACAGTAAAACATTATGACCCCCAGCTACCCCGGCAGGCGCCGGCCGGCTGTCTTGTCAGACTGTGGAGCTTCTGAAATCCAACACAATCGGATCCAATTAGCCATACATATTGTGAAACGGCCCATATTTAAGCACTACATACTTGATTTCTTGTATAAAAAAATTGAGTGTGAATTTAGTGAAATAGCAGACAAACAATGTATAGTTTACATCTGTTGGCCACAACAGCAATCCATGGTTGTTGCGATTGTTGCGGCGTTTTGCACACCAACACACTTGACTTTGAATTTTTGATTGTGCGGGCCAGTTGTGAATGTGTGCGGGCCAGTCCGTCCATGTCTGACAGAGTGGGGGGCTGTGCCATCCCGATGGTGGCTCTCCACCGTGATGTCGGTCAGTCATCACAATGAACCATGATATCGTGCAACCCTAGTATTCATCTCACTAAATGTGATATTTATGGTGTTTACTTGTCATTATGGCTCATTATTTGTAGCTATTGAAAATCAGTGAACAATAAACTAGCTTTCATTGCAATAGCATTTGCATTCAGTTTGTTATGGCGTGAAACTTACGTTTATAAATTTATACTTAGAAAGCTGACTTCTCAGACTTCACTAGGATCATTGCTTTCCTCTCCAAAGAGTTGGAATATTGGGCTCCATCACATCTGCTGAAGGAATGTTTATATGATGCAAATTAACCACGAGACAAAATATCAAAAAATAAACGATAAAAACATGGCCTACTGTGTCTTCTTAATTTCAATATGCAATACACATACTTGTGTAATATGTTGACCTGGCATAAAATGTTGAACAACGTTGTAAGTCTTGCCAAAAAGAACAGTATTTAATAAAAAAGAATAACTTTTTAAGTTAATAAATTCCACCGAGCCTGCCTCTCACAAATGTAATGGAAACTTTTAAAGAATGAGAACAATGTCTGCCAAATCTTGAAGTTATTTTTGTTGTTGCAGTAATGACATTAATCAACTCTGAATCAACAGGGCGACCCCAAAATGCATGATCTTACTCTTTCATTAATTCTGCATCCTCTCATTAGTGTCTGTTTTGCTTTGTAATGCCTGCACTGCATGACTGAAATGTGAGTAACGCTGCAGGGAAATCTTTTTTTTCTTTAACTGCGAAGACTCACAGCTGCAAATTGTGTCATGATTGTGATGGCCAGATCTCAGTTGCTTGGTGGAGAAAGCTCCTGGAGTTGGAGGAAGACACTGTGGATAAGGTGGGGTTGGAGAGGAAACAAGGCTGCATTCCAGCAGTGATTTATGAAGTGTCTTTCAGTCTCTATGTACTGCTGGCTAGTTTGCAGCTGCTTCAGACAGTTCCCTGACTTTAGTAGAGCTGGACCCACCTCAGGATTCATATTGAACGGAAGTCATTAGTTGCCAAATGAGTGAAGTTGATGCTTTGCAAAGCTAAGCGATAGTTGCTTATTTGAAGATTCACCTGTGGCTCACAAGTTTTTTAGTTCTTTTAAAACCCCTTGCCCTCTTGCTTGTCAGTAATACATCATCCCCTCTTGCATACTGTATGTTCCCCTCTTGGCATCCTCACTTTGGTGGTTTTCTTTCACCCAGGAAATATCCTAAACCAAACTCTCATGTGGACCACAGAGCTTGGAACCAAAACTTATGTAGACAAAATACAGACTGAGTCACGGCTTTAGCACGGGTCCAATGTGACTAGACAAGGCCTATTTTAATATATTTATGCTAATCTGTAAGAGACTCTCAGCACTGCTGTGTGAGAGCATGTCTACCAGACAGCTCAAAGTTCACACCTGCAGCAGGAATTAAAGACATTCTTGTAACAACTCTCAGGGTTTGTCCGACCCGTTTGTAATAACAGTTGATTGTCTGATATGCTGAATGTTTGGCATATTAAGATTACAGCGAACTATTGCATCTAAAATTGGATAAGCCTCTCCAAAATATATTTAACATTTATCTTGTGCTTTTCACAAATATGCAATTGAGACGTTTTGCTTTTCATTCCAAACCTTTCGTAACATTTCACAATAAAGGACTGTAAAAGTGTTGAAGTCTCAAACAGTAGGCTATCTTTTTCATGTTGGTAATGTTTTAGTCAAGTGTGTGAAAACTGAAGCTAAAGTTTCCAAACAAAATGGGCAGCTTGCTAACAAAGCCCTAATGCAGTAAGAGCGCTATTATGCCGGTGTAACATAAGTATTTCACAGTAGTTTGTTGCAGCTCCAAGTTCATTTTATGTAACTTTTGTTATTTACTTGCTAGGCTAATGCGTTAATTTCTCATGTTATAATAACAAAGCTATGCATGTTAGTTTTGTAAAATACTTTAGAGAAAATTGGATTTAATATCACTAACGCCTCCTTTAAGTTAATTACACAAAAATGCATATAAACGAGTTGAGATACTTGCAACAACTTACAACAATCCTGGTTGAGAGCAATCTTTTTGTTCACATCAGAAGTTGCATAAGCCAATGCTTTGTTCATATTTTGACCAGAGTTCCTTAATGTGAACCGAAGCCAGGAAACACGGCAGTTGCATTACTCCACGTGGACTCCTTTTATTTTGGCACATCCAGACACAGCTGACCCAGACTGAAGTTCTGTGTGTGGCTCACTCAAAGGCCTCTGGGAAACATTCAAAACTTTTCCTAGAAAGCTTTGGGTTAAAGGGATGGCTTATTTTTTATCTGAAAACGAGGGTTGGCTAAGCAGAGGCAGCAGAACTTTGTGTTCATATTAAGGGGGGGGGTTTTAGAGTCCAAAATCACTAGTGTAGTCCCCTACTGTAGATCACAACTAAGTGTTTACTTAATACTCTACTTTTGAGCAAGAGGGACTCTAGATGAGTAATGATTTGCCTTTTCATCTCTCAAAGATGAACTGATTACATTTTGGTGTTGACCACATGTCTGTGCCATTGCAGTTTATGGCCATAACTCAAGTAGTCCTGTGGTGATTATGGCAACATTTCACACAAATGTCTAATAGGATAAAAATGAAGTGAGGACATTTTAAATCCAAAAGGTCAACTTCACTGTGACATCATAATGTTTGGCCCAAATACTTTTTTGGCCATTATTCAATGCGATAACCTTTTTGTGGGGATTGCATCTTCTGTGCTGCCTGGTTTAAGGTGTGTGTGTGTGTGTGTGTGTGTGAAGCATCAACAATTAAGAATTTGTAGCTTTTTTGCATCAACATTAAAGCATTGCCCGCTGTCTTGGCCACAACTTTGTGTTCTATCAGAATCAGTTTTATTGGCCAAGCATTTGAACACACACAAGAAATGTGACAGTAGGTAAACTACAACTTGACTGGTTGAAGGAAGCATACAACCGTAAGGTGGTAATTCTTTGACTTAAATTCTGCAAGTCATTGCAAATAAAAGCCGATTTTTAGGAATCCTGAATTGTGAGGTTTTTTACTTTCTGTCGACGATCTTTCTGTCACACGGTTATCAAATGTCAAACAGCTGGATAGCATGTCTGGGCATCTGTTCATTTCCCAGAACTCAAGTCCATATCCAATTTTGTTTACGTCAACTTAGAAATCCTATTCTCTCTAGACAGGCCAGCTCCTTGTTGCTGCTGGGGAGTTTACTGGGTCTAATTTTGTTTTTAGGCTGCTGCTGCTGCTCAAAAACAGTTGCTCAATTTCTTATATTAAAACACCTTAATATGTGTTTGACCGGTTGTTGTAGCAAATTGTAGTCTAAAGTACAGAAGTAAAAGTTTCCCTATTGGATGATTTGTGCAGTGTTGATTTAAGGTGGATCATTTGAACAGATGAACATATGTATTGGCTGAGAAGGATCAGACAGGAGTGGTTGTAGGTATAGACCAATTCATTCATGAAGCAGATCTAATCCAGAGGTGACAACTGTTTGTAGCTCAAACAGTTGAACTACTGACATTAAATAAAATCAAAAAACAATTTTGCTAAAAACTTATCATTATACCCTTTGTGTTTTTTTTTTGTGTTTTTTTCCATTGCTTCTTATTTGGCTTTTGTGGTTCCAACAACTCCACCAGAGGGATTGGTCTTATCTCTTACAAGTCAGTCAGTTTCAGTAGTCCTGTTGTTCCATTAAACTTATTTCATCGTATTCATATCATGTCAATGATTAAAGCATAGAAACAATTTGATGGAAGAAGCTTGTATAAGGCATACCAGAGTTAGTAGTCTACATCTGTTATTTCAATGTGTCACATACATCTTTGTGGGTGTTGATGGCGCAGTGGTTATGACTAATGCCTTTGGTTTTGGAGACCTGGATTCAATTCCAACTTTGGTACATCAACTAATGTGTCCCTGAGCAGGACATGTAACCTATTTGTTGCTCCAGGGGTGTGCGGCCTCTGACATAGCAATTGTGAGTTCCTTTGGATAAAAACGACTCGGCGTGTAATGCCATCATTAATCACTATTTAGGTAGCCTAAATAAGAGTATGTGATTGGATGTTAAGGGGTTTCAATCAGGGTTAACAAAAACTTGATCATGAGATACCTATTTCTTACACAAAAAAGCAAGGAGGATTCAAATATCAGTTTGATTTTTTTTTTTTTTATTTGAATCAAATCACCATGTTGATTCTATTAGCTGTGCGCTGTTTTGCCAGCAGCTTCCCCCCTGTTCACTTCCCATCAGACGAGACGGAGGAAGATCTGACGCATCTGTGGTGTTGACTCACTGTTGCACGCTGATGCAGGTGTTGCATATCGTGCCAGATTATTAAATTGTTCAGTTGTATTTTTTTTTTTTTGGCAAACCTATTAAATAACTGGCGTGTTCTGTCAGGGTTTTGGAGAATAAACTGTGAAATGCAAGCCTCCTTATCTCACTACTCCGGCCCTCATGCTTTCTCCTCTCATAATCCAGACAGTCCCACAGCCTGTTAACTCTTTGATGACCTCTGAGATTGCTGTACTGACAGCTCTT
>NC_048408.1:10483179-10543275 GCF_013103735.1 Etheostoma cragini
CCCCCCCCCCCCCCCCCTTTCTTTGTCCACAGAAAGAATCAACCCTTAGAGTTGGACCTGAAGTAGAAAAGATCATTTGCGGCCTAAACAAAGACAGACAGAGAGAACTGTAAGTAAACACCAACTGTGTGAACTTCTCAGGGGTCAGGAAGGTTTTGTGCGTGTGGAACTTGTGCTCAATGCTGTTCTTATCACACTGGTTTACGCACATGAATAGTGAGATTTTTGGTTGTTTTGAATGGGTCTGAGAACTTGTGTTCTTTGTAGATGATGCATAAGCCATCTAAATTGCTCCTTGGTGTATCATAGTGTATCTGAACTAGAGCTGGGCAATATATCGATATTATGTTGATATTGTGATACGAGACTAGATTTCGTCTTAGATTTTGGATATTGTAATATGGCATAAGTGGAGTCTTTTCCTGGTTTTAAAGGTTGCATTACAGTAATGTGATGTTATTTTCTGAACTTATCAGACTGTTGTAACTGTTCTATTATTTGCCTTTACCCACTTAGTCATTATATCCACATTACCAATTTATGAAAAATATGATTGTGTATATATTTTGTGAAAGCACCAGTAGTCAACACTACAATATCGTTGCGGTATTGATATTGAGGAATTTGATCAAAAATATCATGATATTTGATTTTCTCCATATCGCCCATCGCTAATTTAAAGCAGTGTTTGGGATCAAGCAGCCATTTATAAGACACCTTGCTAGCATATTGGTATTCTTTAGATTAGAGGCTCCCTCAGGCTCAAACGGTAAACAAAGCAAACAGTGATATGACATTTTCATTTAAAAGGCTTTAAAGGTCTCATGGCATGAACATTCACTTCATGAGTTCTTTTTTTTTTAAACCATTAATATGAGTTCCCCCAGCTGCCCATGGTCTCCCAGTGGCTGATCATTGATCTGAGTCATTTAGCTGATAAGAGGCAAGATTACCTCTCCTTTCTCTGCTTTGCCCGCCCAGAGAATTTATTCCACCCATGAGAGAGAGACATCATGACTGTCAAACTAGAAAAGTGGTATTTGGTCAAACCCTGCCCGCCCTCAAAAGCAACAGACTCAGATATGTCGCATACTAAGGAAAGCTCATTGTGGGCTATAATTCGGCACCACGGCTGACTTTCGGGAAATCCAAAGAGCACTGTTTCATGGGACATTTAAAAATGAGACTTTTAATGTCCAAATAGGGTGGTATCTTTATGTATACCATTTGTACAGTTTCACACAAAACACATTGTAAAACATTATAAACTGACTGAATTTGATGTTATGTGGATGTTAGGTGTAGCAATTAAGGGCTCAATGCTTACTTTTTAAAGTGGTTGCCACGGTGGCATTCAGGCATCAGCCTTTGGTGGCCGAAATTGATTTATTTTTTTATTTTTAAACTGCTTTTATTTGAAACAATTAATTTCTTATGTAACTATACCACACATTTTAATAATGAAACGATGAGATAATGACTTGCAATGCTATTTCCCATCCCTCTCAAATAAGCGGGCGACAGATCACAATACTCACGGTTTGGATAACTGTTTTGAGTCACAGATTGGATCAGTTTTTGGATCAGCACAAAAAAGGAGGGCATTTGAATGATTATTAAAATGAAATAACTTAATCATTACTTCAAGTAAATTGCTGTTAAAAGACAAAAAACAAGGGTGAGACAAGTTTTTTTTTTTGTAATAACTTTGAATGCATCACAAGGTTTACCAGTTTTAAATAAACACAACCTTTAGTCCTGTCTGTTCCTCTAACAGTGGTGACCACTGACCAGTTTAGCTCTTAGCTTTAGCAGCAGGCGGTTGTACGTCCCTCTGTTGGAATCCTCTGCAGTGAAATGCAGTCAAACTATAATGTTTTAGTGGTCAGCATTTTAACAGCGTTTAATCCAGTTACTACTGTAGCTAAGGCTCGGCTAACGTTACCTGCTGCCAAGTGTAACATGTTATTAGCCTTTACTAGCGGGACATGCAGCGATGCTTTTGTTGCCTCTGACGTTTCAGAGCATCAGAGAGCAGAGTAGACCGGCACTGAAATTCACGTTGCTATTCTCTCCGATAGATGCTGGGCACCGTTGCGTATTAGCACTGGATTTTATCATATGCTGTTACATATTGAACAGGTGGTTGCCAAAGGGGGTAACCAGAGTCCAAAAAAACGGTTGCCAATTGACTCAATCTAGTTGCCAATCTGGTTGCCAGGGGCAACCTTTACTGTTAAGCTGTGGGATGTGAGCTTGAACCCAGTTGTTTCCTAGCAACACATTTCCCACATAAGCGTATGTTATCAAGTTTATTTTATTCCCACTCCACCGTGTCATTAACCACCATGAATAAGGGCTTAACCGAAAGGAAACACTGGTTTTAATGATACTCAAAGAAGTGCTTTTACAGAAATAGATCAAAAGGATAGCAAACTATAAAATAAACAGAACATTTAAAACCAGAAAAAAAATACGTACAATTTAGATTGTTTGCATTTAATGTGGAGAGAACGATGGGGCAGCAGTGCCCAGGAGGGGAATTGACATTGTCCGTCTGGGACTGAAACAGCATGTCTTCCGGTTCCCAAGCCAAGTCCCTTGGGACTGAACCCCTATCTCATCAAGGCTGTTGTACAGTCTTGTTTATCATCAGATGGGTTGGTGGTGATGAATTTTCTTTACTTCTTAAATCTGATGTAGTAAGTGATCCATAATGCAGAACCACATGTCATTGTAGATTAAAGGCAGTTTGTTTCAACTTTAACATCCCGGGTCCCATCAAAAAACCTGCTACATTTTTCAATGGGTGCTTTGCTTCGGTTAATTTTCATCGTCATTTAAGCTGCAGATTTGTTTATAGTCTTAAAATTTTCAGTTTGCATTGATATCAAACCGATATTGATTTAAACCGGGAAATTGGTTATCCAGTTAGTTGCAGATTGATTGACTGCCAAGTGAAATTAACTTATTGTTTCAACTCTACAAATAACATCCTACAGCCTGGATATCTCAGTCTGAGTGTTATTATTCCTTGCCTATGTGTCCTTAACTATCCTAAACCTTTTGTTCTTATTTTAAATACCATGTTTAATTTGGACAGAAATGGAAAAATGGCACAGCAAAAGTAAAAGATAGCTAACATGTTTTACATCAGAATGCATAGTCTACTTAAGGTTCCTTTTTTTTTGAGGATGTGTAATCTAATGAAATGGAAAAAAGTGCCATAGAGGTCAAGGATGACACGGAAATGATTGCCGTCAGGGGTGTACGGAAGGCCCCACCCCGTGTTTCATTGTCAGCAGCTCTGTCAGGATGCAGACCTTTCACACTTGTGCACGAGACTCAGTGGAAGTAGTTGGAGTTGTTATCAACAAACAGGAGGTGAATTCACTTAGAGGCATCCTATGTGTGTGTTGGTCCTTTGTGAAAGCAGGGAGCTGGAGAAGGGACGTGAATAGATGCATGAATTCATAAATGATAAATTGTTTTTTAAGTTTATTTATTCATTAAATTCTGTCATTTTGTAGATTGGAAAACTTGTCTACTTAAACAATGTGTCTTTTTCTAAATTGTACAACTTGTATTTTTCAGGCACATTTTTATAAGGTCAAGTGCAAATATTAATGCGTGTGTGGCTAAAGTGCCAAATGCATACAGTTAATGTGTGTATGGCATTTTCAGTGCTTATTTCTGTAAAGGGGGATTCTTCCTTTAAAGCCACGAGTGTGGTTCAAGTCGTGAATTATTCATCCTCGGCACGCGCTGGTAAAGTGATAGCACATAGCAATCCCTTGCTTGGCTCGCTGCTGCATTTTTCAAGTGTTGACCGGCACTCAAATGTCAAAATGTTAACATTGACTTCCCCCTTAAAACTGTTACCCTGCTCCCAGGGATTAGATAAGGGACATTTGATATGGGGGTTTGAATAATTCAGGATGATGGTTTTGGGATTGAATTGTGTAAATGAAACTTCCCTGTGTGTATCCCAGTGCCTTCTCCTTGTGCTCAAGAAAATGAGGAATTTGTCTGGTAAATGGAAGACTTTCCTGATGTTAGAAAAGGAAAGGAAAGGACAAATACTTAAGAAAAAAGCCTTTCATCCTGAAACCAGATCACTTGTAATAATGATTAATAAGCTTTTTTTCCTTGAACTGTGCTTGTTTCTGCCTGTTACATATGCTGGAAGAGATTTTGATTTTCCAATTGAATACAAAGTAATAAAAGAATAGTAAATTCCAGTGTAAAGAAGACTGCAGAATGACTGCATGAAGGAGTGCACTTCTGTCATGTACAATTTGAATTTAGAACTGCTTCCTAAGCAGACTGTTGAAAAGGACTGAGATTTAACCATCCTCTGTGTCACTCCCCAATCAGTCCCACACCTCTCACCCACTCATTCTCTGTAAATAATTCAGAACAGCCTTTTGCCTACTCCAGTGAAGAGCATACACACAATTGATAATGGAGGATAGCTGGTGATGGTAATAGAATGGCTGCTGATGCACATTTCAGAAGTCTAGAAGGTTTAAACAACCTTAACTACAGTAATTCTGTCTTCTTTAAATTTGGACCTATTTAGCTAGATATTAACTTCATGTTTATCAATGCACATGACCACACATCCTAATGAAACCTCACTAAAGTAAACAGTCTGTGGCAGATGAAAGTAAATGAGGGGCCATATGCATCTTCTTCAAACAAAGTTGTATACACTAAAGAAGAACAGTAATTCTCAGAGTGAGCCAAATGGGTCAGTGTTTTTTATAAAATAAGGCATGACCTGGTGACACAGTAGTGACTAGTCTGCATCCTTGATGTTCCACTTCTGGGATTCCTCCATGGCCACCAGAAGATTTCACTGAATTTGGCCAAATAGCTGTTGCTTTGGACTTCGTTTGTGTTGGCATTTTAAACTGGGTACTGTGGTTAACTGCTCCTCAGATCTCTGCAAGGTGAATCCAGACAGGTAACTATACTATCTGTCCAATCTGAGTTTTGCACGACTAAAACAACTTTTAAATGTACACGTTCCACCAAAACAAGTTCCTTTCCGAGCCTTTTTTGCAGCGGCACTGCAGCTTATCTCTAGCGTTTGGCACAGCCCAAGACTATGTAATTCCTTTTAAAAATGCCAATAAACCAGATAACGCTTTCCTCCCATTCCCAAATGGTATGCGCAGTAGCCAGACTCTCCTTCAGCGCAGTTTGGAGGAGGGTCTGGTGAAGCGAGACTAGTGGTGACAGTAGTCAGTGTTACTTGCTTCAAGCTCTGTAAATGTGGTTAACCAGTCATGTATGGTTATGGGGACGTATACGGTACTTGTGGAGTTTCCCTTTCAAGATTGTCAACTTTGTGATGTTATGATGGACCCAGATGATGAGGAACAGCCTCAAGTTCCAGCTTTCAGCTATTTTTTTCCTTTTGATGGTTTTTGTGGTTGAAAATTATATCTTACTGCTGTAGTAGTGAAATGGGGCAGGGGTCTAATATATTTTTTATGTATCACTGTGCTTTGAGGTTACTCTGTGTTTTGTTGCGGTGTAAAATTGTGACCGTTTCCTTCTGAAAAGTCCGCTCTTTCACAACCAACATGGCTCAGTTCAAAATTTTGTTTCAAAACAAAACTCATCTCTTGTCATGATTTCCTATGGTAGAGAACCCCATCATCCCACCCATGTATGAACATTTCTATTTTAATATGCTGGTATGTGTTGGAGTCTTAGGATATTGCACTCAACTTGATGGGTGTTGATGCAAGGATCTGTGTCATCCTTTGAGGGGTGTGGTTATTTTTCTCAGTCATTCATGCTTTCAAGATCCTTGGAAACAGGAAATCCTTCTTTGTCCCTGTGTTTGGGAGACAGGAAGTGGTGACATTACTTGAACTCTTTTTGCTTTGGCATGGTGGCCTGAGATGAGTTCTGATGACCGTCAAATCTATTAATTAGTGTCATTTGCTTATGTATAATCATATTTACTGGTAATTGTATTTGGAGTGATAGTAAAAAACTCATCACACCCCAGATTTAACATTTGAGGTGTCTGTCTGTGTGGATGCTTTTAATAGTCTTAAGTCATGGGAAATAAATCTACAATCTTCCTGATCTCCACTAGAGTGCAGCATACTCAGAGAAAATAGTCTGTCTGCAAGCTCAGTCATATGTTGGGTCATAATGAGGATATTTTTTTATTTAAATGACACACCGTCATTGTTTTGATATTATTCTTAATAATTTAAACAGAAACTGGATAGATGGCCTTTATATGACAGGATGCAGGTTTTATGATATACAGTGAGGACACCTATCTAGCTTCATCATTATTTTTATCTTTCAATTTGTCAAAATGTGGGAGCTTCATGATAATTGAGGACATGATTTTCAAGCCCACTGATTCAAATGTACCAGTTACTAATTGGTTTGAAGAGACTTGTGGCACAATTTGCCGCTTAATTAACTGCTGATGTAATTTGTCTACATATCGTATTGCTCTTTTAAAGTGTTTTGCTCATCACCTGGGGATTTAAACACTACGGATTAGAGGTCAGTATTGGGTGAATAATTTACCTTGGTTAAATTTTGATAACATTAATGGTTGATTTTGTTTGTGGAGTTTAAAATGCTAAGCTTTGTCTATTAGGCAGCTGTTACAAAAGTCAACCTTTTAATGTCTCATTAGGGGCTTCATCAGTCTTCTTGGTAAAGAACAGGCTGTAGATTTATAGGTGAAACTCGGATAATTAGAATACCTTGTTAAAGTTCATTTATTTCAGTAATTCAACTTAAAAGCTGAAATTACTATATTATGTAGACTCATTACATGCAAAGCAAGGTATTTCAAGGCTTTGTCATAATTTTGATGATAATGGCTTACATCTTATTTAAAACCCCTAATTCAAAATTTCAAAAAATTAGAATATTACATGAAATCATTACAAAAAAGATTTTGATTGGCAATACAAACAGTATTTTGTTATCATAAAGGTTTATGATATTCCATTCCATGATATTCCATACCATGATATACATTTCTTTGGCTTTAAACATATAAATAAATCGGCAAATATGTTGCAAATAAAGTATAATAAAACAATCTGACTTTGTCAAACACAAGCAGACTTGCAACCTGTTCCATACAGATATGTATACAGCTTCTAAATTAATGATAACGAAGAACACTGGTATTGGATTGTCTCTCTGTAACAGGCTATCAGCCCATAATGAGGATTTAGGTGTCATAGTTTGTATCGGGAGGGAGAAAAATGGACTTGGTGCATCCTGACATATTTGCGCTGCCTAGGACCTGGCTCAGAAGTACCTTTTCATGGTTGATAAGCCATGTAATAAAATGCTATCTTTTCAGTAATGAAAAATAATAGCCATAAGCCTTGGGCTAAGAATAAAGTGCTGTTCAAAGTTTGAGTCATGCAAGTTTTGGAAATTGAATGATTGATGCACTGAGTACATCTGTCTTGGGTAAGTTGAAATATTTTCTAGCACAAGCTTGCTAGATGTGGAAAATGCAGGGACAAAGATTGCTTAAATTGAGTTCAGTTCATGACTAGCTTTTTATAGAAATGAAAGATTCTTTTTTTTAATACATTTGTATCTTTGTCTTTAAAGTCTCAGGCTCTGATTGGAAATGTAGTGCTTTTAGCCCTGTTTAGCTCCACAGTAAAACATAATCAATATTTTAAGTCTTAAGGCTTCTTCTTTTTCTCACTAGGTATCAGATTGACCCTTCATTTTATCTTATTTCTCTCCAATCATGGACTGTCTGAGGTGTTAATATAGACCCCTGACACACTGAGACAATTTTTTTTAATGCTCATCAAATCCGCTTTGCCTTTCAGCAGTTAAAAAAACCTGATTGCGGAAAACAAAAATATCCTTTCACTTTTTTACTTTTTCCAATTTAAAGATAAATCCGTGAAGGGTAAATGAAAGCTTATACATATGTTGATCTGAGTTATGGAGATAAAGTGTGAATCCTTGTTTTGAAAAGGAGTTGCTTTGTCTTGAAAGGATCAGCATGTGGTGTAATGATGCCACATTTCAGACGACAATAGAAGATGAGACAACAGTGACACAGCTTTGTGTTTTTAGCCACACTGATTGTTTGTGGCGAGATAAGTACAGTTATCATCATTCAGGGGGTAGCTTGAATTGGTTTTTCGGTTAAAAATTAAAATGAAAAAGGCTGCATTGGCATTCAGGCTGCCGTTTTGTTTTTCCACTGATTATGAGGTTTTATTAAACGTATCTCGAAATCGTAGCTTTCAGGTAAAATGAAACTCAGAGGAGCATTATCCATTTTTAAATTCCAGTCCAGCGGTAATGGCATTAAATTGGCTTTGCATATCGCACTTCCTGTAAACTCATTAACAGCTTTGTCCAATGTCTGATTCTTCTTGTTAAGTACGAAACACAGATCGGTATAGAGCACAGTATTGATCTGTGAATGTTTTGTTGACTTTTGGATTTTTATGTAGTGATTTCGTTCACAGGACAAAATAATACAGTTAAATTCATGGCATGTTGTATGCCAGTCTAGCTGGCCGATTGGGATTTGATACTCCCTGTAAGTGCTGCATGTAAGCTTTGAGTCATTATGTCTTCGTCTGAAACCCTCCGCTGTGGTGCAGTGAGTCTCCTCTTTATGGATCAATACTGAAGCAGTGAGCTGACACAGTGGAAAGCAATATTCATACATAATGAACAGGGCACCCTTTCACCCTGCCCTGTCTTTAAGTACTCGCCAAGAAAAGAACACAACAGTAAACATGAATATTTCTTTTGCTTATGGAGCTAACAGATGATTTAAGATGAAACACTTTGTCACTGTACTGATTTACGGTTCGCTGCTGCATACGGTATGTGAAGGAAGGTTAGACTTTTTATTTTATTTTTTAAAACAACCCTTTGTCCTTGATCTTTTGCAGACAGATCTCTGTTTGCTATGTTCAATTTCTCTCCTGGTGTGCTGTTTGTTCCAGGGAGATGGCAACCTGGTGTTTCAGGAAATCTCTGTTGCAATGAATCACAGTGAGGTGTCACCTTTAGTAGCACTCTCATCAACAGCAAAAAGATGTGCCAGTGAGTAAGCACGGAGAACAGCTTTAAGTGCTTCATTATTACCTTTTTCACCACCTTTTTACGTTGGCCACAATTGGCAGTCGGTCACAGCTGCACACCCAAGCATGATGCACTTTACCAAAATAAATGGATGTAGCAATAACAGTTCTTGTCATTTTTGCCATATCCACCTGAAAAGAGACTAACGGCTGTCGATTTTCTAGTGGATCTCTGCCTCATTTAACTTAGTACGCCAGCATGTAGAATTCTGAACAGGGTGGACAGCCAAGGGGCATAGATGCTTTTGTACTCTGTAAATGCACACTTTAAATTGCCTCTTAAAGGAGTATTCAAACATTAAGCCAATTTTAAAAGCGGCGTGTTTTCACATAAATTTGATGTAAAGACATTCATAGACGTTGCTAGACAGAGTAACCCAGATGGTTTATGTGGAAGATGGTAAAGCCCTTTTGGAGTGGACTTTGGGCTTTTCCCCCATTCATATAAATAAATAAATAAATAAATGGGGAAAAGCCAAAAAGCATAATATGAGCACTTTAATTAGTAAAGTAATCAATTGATTGATGTCTGAACATTGAGTACCTTGCAGAGCTGAACTGCTAATGGCAAATTTGTATATCGTTAATTTTAATCAGCGTCATCTTGACCGCAGTAACGGATTATTACCATAATTATCCTGTCTACTCTCTTATTGTCTACTAAATGCTTACCCTGGACCCCTCCCCCACTGCATCTCTAACTGTAGCCTGCTTATCAGTCCTCATTGTGGAAGCAGTGTGGTTTGGATTTTCTTTAATATTCTGTCAATAATATGAATATAATCATATTCCTCAATTAGTGGAAAAACCAGGAGCTCAGATATCATGTGAGGGAAGCACTTTAATGGGCAAGTTAGAGGAGCTCAGTCTGAGTGGTTCACCACTGGTGGTGGTAGCTGTGTTGGGGGGGGATAGCATCCTCATTGCACAGCAGCCGAAGGCAGTGGAGGGAGTCGAAAGAAACGCATGGAAATTGTGGGAGACAGAAGGGAGAGGTGGCAGACATTTAATTTTGAGTGTTATTTGTAATCTTAGGAAAATGTGTTTTGTGGATGGGAGCGAATTTGACCAAAAAAAGGGGGAGCTATAGCAGGAGGCGTGTGCTGTGACGAGATAGAAGTACAGCAGAGGGAGTGGAGTAAGTGGGAAGCAATCACGAGGGAAATGGACCGGCAAACTGTACTTCCCAACTCGTGTGCCCTTACTTTGGATTAAGGTGAGCGTTGGTGTCTGTATTATGTTGACTGTGGATAATAGCAACCTGGTCTTAGTGGCAGAGTACCTGTGGGTCAGCACCATGTGGAATAATTACAGAAAAGGCATCAGCTCTGAGGACAACTGAGGGGATTTGGCAAGGACCAGGAAGCGTCTGCGGCTTGCTGCTTGTCTCTCTTTTCCACACGTCTTCTAACCCCAGAAGAGCCAGGCTACTAATGAGCAGGTCGATGTGTGGCTGTGGCTGCAGCATCATCTCCTCTTTGATGAAGAGACTGGGCCGCACAGCGTGCTGCTCAGATCTCTTCTCCAGCCATACTTCTGAACAGCTGCAGCGACTGGCCACTGGATGCCCACCTCAACCAAAGGTAACAATGCGTACGCGCCCATTGACAGCCACATACGTGTCTCCATGCCAGTCAGCTGTAAGCTTTTTATGTGTTCTCACCATGTGTGCAATGGAGGAAACCTTTGGGGGCATGACAGCATATAGCAGAAAGCGCCGCGTGTCAAGTACAGTGTCCTTGTTCATCTGCTTTGGTTGTCCGAAACAATTTCCCAGGTATAAGACGTGTGGTACCAGCGAGAGCAGAACAGTAATTGATTCTTTAATGGAATCAGGTGATTTAATGGCTGTCTTGCTGCCTTGACAACAGTGGACTTGCTTTCAGCTAGCAGTCATTTAAACGGAAGCCTTCAGACTGCCTGTGGTTTACAGTGATTGCTGCCCTTTATCAATTTGGAGAAAAAGCTTTTTCTAATGGAACAAATAAAAGCCAAACAAGATTTTGTGTGCGTCTAAGTGCTTGTGCGTGCGTGCGTGCGTGCGTGCGTGCGTGCGTGTGTGTGTGTGTGTGTGAGAATGAGAGTGGGATTTTCCTTTTAATGCTGGCTTCTGTCTCATAGCTGTAGCTTCTAGGGTTCCCTCTGTTTCATTGTTTTTGCACATGACTGTTTTAATTGTTGGCTGGCACTGACTCCGATTCTAACTCCCTTCCAGAGTCCTGGCAGAAGGCCATTCTCACCGTAAAGGAGATTGACTTTCTTAGTTTCCAAGAAGAGTTATGCTCTCATGAGTAATGATAGAAATCCACAAGGGAAAATGTTGTTGTATTATAGGACTGTTGCATGGCAACAATTCAAATAAAGAGAAAATGAGTGACCGTTTTAAAGGACTCGTAGCGCTTATAGACAACACCTTAATGTCTCTTTTATGTTTAATGGAAGTTATTGTTTTCCTGAGAAAGCATTGTCACACTGGGAAGTAATTGAAACTGTGAAATGAATGTGGAAAAACTCTGAGGTTTCACTTTCTTCCTCTGAGACATCACATGGCACCAGCTTGGAATAGAAACATCGATTAGTAGCTCCTGCATTGAATTGGAGACGCAAAGGTTTTAACAAACACAGCATATTTATAGGATTTCTAGACTAGCAGGAATCCTGTAACGCAGGGCTCTTCAACGTTTTCTAAAGTAAAGACCCCTTAACTGACAGAGAGATGGAGCAGGGACCCCCTACTACATATATTGTATAAAATAAGTTGCATATTAAACTGGTCCTACAAAAACGTGTGGGTGGCATAAAGCCTTTATGCATACCTTTTTTAATAAATATAACTGAGCTATTAAATAATTGTTGGCATTATTTTATAAATCATGTTTAACATAAATGTGGCAGAGTGAATTCTTGGGATGAATTTGATCTGTGGATGGAGCTTAGTGACTACCTTACTTCAAGGATAGTAAGCCCATCATTATTGTCTTTTTTATCACAAAATGGCTGATTTGTATTTGCTAATATGTTGGATTCATCTAAAGACATTTTCATTTTTGAAAAAACTTTCAAAAAATGAATGTTGAGCCCCCCTGCACTAGCTCTGATGTGACCCCCTGTCTCTGAGGTAAAGCGTGTTTAAAAATAAAAAATTAAAAAAAGAATTCATCATTTCAAAAGTCAAAATTCTACTTAACTCATTAGTTTTTGTGT
The DNA here is from genome assembly GCF_013103735.1 of Etheostoma cragini. Taxonomy (NCBI): domain Eukaryota; kingdom Metazoa; phylum Chordata; class Actinopteri; order Perciformes; family Percidae; genus Etheostoma; species Etheostoma cragini. The sequence goes on from NC_048408.1 coordinate 10,495,521, forward strand.
GACATGCTGCAGTTATTCAGGAGTTAGGTTTAGGACAGCAGAAGGTGTTGGAATATTAGTTCAGGCTTTGCTAATATCCCCAATGTAAATATTTAAAAGAACTGTGGCACCTCTGTTCGATCTATATCTTACTATGTGCCTTGTGAACAACAGCCAATATTTCCTCCACTCTCCCCCACTGTTCTATTAAGGTCATTTTGGTGTGAGTTATTGCTGCCATTTGTGGGTGTTCAGCACAGTCCTTTTTAATTTTCAGTCCTTATTCTCAACAAGGTTGTTGTGCTCACTGTATCCAGTAGCCTTGAAACTATTAAGGTAGGTTTCATCTTTTTTCAAGCTGGAAAAAGGGCTCAGTTTTCACAATCCATCATCAAACATAGAATCTCCTCAGAACTATATTAAAGTCCCCATGTTATCCTCATTTTCAGGTTCATAATTGTAATTTCAGGTTGCACCAGAATAGGTTTACATGATTTCATTTTCAAAAAAACACCATATTTATGTTGTACTGCACATTGCTCCAGATCCTGTTTTCACCCTACTTGTTTAAGTCTCTGTTTAGCAACAGAGCAAGACATCTCACTTCTATACTATCTTTGTTGGGAGTCGCACATGCGCAGTAGCTAGGTAAGACCACATCAACCAGATAACTCTTTCTCCAAATTTGGTCAGTACAAGGCAGGATTAGCTGGGAAACTTCTTCTAAACGAGGGTGCATGTGTGGAAACCTACAGAACAAGGACATGTAAGTAGTTCTTTTGTAGATTATGGTGAACTAGTGTGTGTTGTAGTAGAGAATTTGAACAGCTCACCTGGAGACTGAAGGCAGAGGACATTCAGAAACCTGTATCTCACTCAAAACAGCATTTTTTTTTTCTCAGGTTTGTAGTCGTGTGGAAGCACCAGAGACACAAAATAACACCCCAAATCAGTGGTGACACATGTTACGTAAAACATATTTGGTTCTACTGCTTAGACTTAAACTCTTGAAACATTTTTAAGAAATTGTAATATTTTACTTTTGGCTCCACTTTCAAAATTAACTTTACCCAAATGTCTTCATAAATTTCAGTCCAAACTGTCTGCAATGAGAGAGAACATCCAGTCTCATTCCTCTCAACCTTCAAAAGATTGATTTCTCAACCAACTAAAATAAAACGGGCATTTACTCTTTGCTCATTTAAAGCAAGGAAATCACATCATTATTGGGATATGGTAAACTTCTGCCAGCAGCAAAGGTTGTGCAATGAAAAAAAAGAGCTTCTCTCTTCTGTAGCCTGATCTGTACTGGTTTTCTAAGCCAATAATATTAGTGGTTTTTGAGAGTTTCACAAAATCTGATTAGTCTTTTTTTCATAAACGTGTGACAATATATATTTATAAGAATTGTGGTCAAGATATGTAGTTAACGAGACATTTTTCAGTTATTAAATTTATCTAACATCTGGTGCCAGATCCCTGGGTGCAATGGGTTGCAATTGGACTGGATATAGATCAGGCCCTACCAGTTCTGTAACTGATACAGAACAGTTAAAATGCCTACAGAAACAGATGCTGCATATTCGCTCAGGGCACCCCTAGAAATAATTGGAGAATAACAACTGTATAGCCAAGGTTTAAATGGCTTACTTCTGGCCCATAACATCCCAGCCATAATTAGATTGTATCTCAGACAGCAGTGATAAAGTGATGTAGCTGTTTCAACAACAAAAACACAACTGTTTTAATGTAGCTCATAAACAAAGTTTTACTGACTTGCTGTTTAAAGAAGCTCTACAGTGGTTAGGATGTCAGCTGAGTGGTGGGGAGGCACAGTAGCTGCTGCCAAAGAAAGTTAACGCCTACCTGTTGCCCACCCATAACAGCATGTAGATAACTCTGTCCAAATCCACCTAAGAGAAGCACACTCTTGCTGAAGTGCCTCTTGTTGGGTCTGTACATAAGGCTAAAGTGATGTCTGTGTGTGCCACAGCTGTGGCTTTATCTGTGAAGTGCCAACTTAACACTTCCCCCTCCCATCAGCAACTACACCAGTGACTGTCTGAAGTATGTTGTGCTGCCAGACTGCTGGGCACACATTACCAAGGCTGGTCGTCATACATGTAATTATTCTAAGAAAATGGAAAGTATTTTGGCAACTAAGCAGCATTTATAATTACATGCTTAAAGAGATTCTGTCTAAGTTGGCATACCACAAACCGGTTCATTATATTTGCACAAGCAGTAGAAATCTGTTGGTGGTGTTTGCTAAAGCTGCATTCATTTTCTTTTTTTGCCACTTAGGAGCAGTGGATAAAACATCACATATTAGCATAGCATCCTATAAATTGTTCTGTTGTTTATATTGGCAACCACTTGCCTATTTATGCATTCACCAAACACAGAACATCATTAGCATTCATTTGGATTTTGTGTCTTTGGCCCCCTGACAAAATTGAAGTCCAGTATTTATTAATTTTTTAGCTGTTTTGGTCTTGATTATCTCCTGGGAAAAATATCTTGCATTTCAGATGCTAAAAGCCCCTCTGTGCTTACCAGTCAGTTGCTAATCTGGTCTGTCCCTCGTATGCCGATGAGCAGGCAGAATACAGTGTGTTTTTGTTTTGGGCTGAAAGTCTGCCTGTGGTGTTTAAAAATGAGATTGATGAGAGCTGAGTTTGTGGCCTGGAAAACAAAAACAATGAGCTAAACAACTCTAAAATACTTCATAGAGCCATGGGTCACCTCAGAGTTAATAAGTGATAAATCTCCATGAGTGACCCCGTAGTCTTTGTTAGAGCAGCTTTAGTGATTGTCTATTTTGACATGTTAGTTTACCAGCAATTAAGCTAACATGATGGGTATAAGAAGAAGTTAATTAAAAGTATGTATTTAGTTGTACCCTATAACTAAACAATCACTCATTTTCTGTATTTGCTCATAGAGGCTCTAGATCTCCTGGGCACCTGTTTGCTTTAGGAGACACAAATTCACACCTGCCCTCCCCAGCTTCCCCAAGCTATTTTCGTCCACTTCATTGCTCTTGCAGGCACAAGTTTCATTCATCAGTCTCTATTCTTAGTCCTGCAGTACCAAAGACCATGTGCCAAGTCTTTGTTCACTATAAGTGTTCCTGGAATCTTTCTGTGTTTGCGCAGCCCCAAAACACAGATTCAACCACTTTATAAGCTTCACCAGAAGTTTTGTTAAGTGCACACTGCTTTCCATTTAGGTGCATTTCCAAGGAAGGATCCAATTGAATTATAAATGATAACATTTAAAAAGAAATTTGGTAGTGGTGGCCTGAGGTTAGAGATGTGAGCTGGTAACCGGGAGGTTGACGGTTCAACCCCGAGACCAGCAGGATAAAATCTGGGTGGGGAAATTGAAAAAGCAGCGCTTGTCCCTCCCTCCTCACCACCACTAAGATGCCCTTAAGCAAGGCCCTTAACCCCAAAAGCTCCAGCTGGTCAGTGGCCAGCAGGTGAGACTGTGGTTATACTGACTAGCTTCCAGGTAAAATGTGTAACTGTGTGAATGTGTCAGGCCGTCATTGCAAATGAGAATTTGTTCTTAATCAACTTCAATCGAAGGTTAAATGAAATTAAATTTTCCGCCTGTAATTAAACAAATACCCTAAAGCTCTCCGCAAAAACTCAGTTACCTCAGCAAACCTTTTTTGTGATCTAAGTCAACCTCTCTCATCCTGTTTGTGGGTTGCACTGCCCACAATTGTTTGAACAACAATAATGACAAACTCATTTCATGCTGTGTTTAGGGAACTAATTACGCAAGCCTCGGCTGTTCCGGTAAATGGCAGGGACAACTTTAGCTATTCATAGCCTTCCTTTTCTGAGCTCACAGCAATGAACTAGCAGTCCCGAGGGGGGGCAGTGCAATCTGAGATAGGTCTAATGCTTCCCACAACAGCTCCGGGACCATACAGCAAAGACAGGGAGAAGCCTTACAAAGGGACAAGTGACTTTTTCTTCAAGGTCAAAGCAGTTGGTTTTCACTGAGACAGATAAAGTATGTGAGCTTCCAGAAAAAATATGTTCTCATCTCGTACTGTATGTAGTGTATTGAGGGGGTTTGGCACTGCCATCTGCATCGCTGATTCTTAATTTGTCATAGTTAGGATTAACTAGAGACCCCGTGTGGGCATTGAAAAGGCCTATTGGCACTTTAAAGCTACATTAGCTAAGATTAGTAATGAACCTTTGAACTAATGCGCCTAATAGGAAACTGCAGAATGTAATTACCCATAGGCTATAAATCATGAGAATAAAAGCTTAAATCCCAGCAAGAATTGTTTACTAATTGAAGATTAGACTGAAAGAATGGATGCCAAATTTCTCTCCTCTGTGATGTTCACAGTAAGACCCTGTTTACACGTACGTGGTTATTTTGACAAACGAAGACATTTCCTTTCGTTTGTACCCTTCGTTCACACCCGAACCGAGAACTCGCCACTGAAAACGATTTCTTTTCTAAAACCTTGCAGCCAGAGTGGAGATTTTGGAAATCTTCGTTTGCATGTAAACTGAGAAAACCAGAGGTTTAGGCAGCCGAGGAAGAGAAGAGAGAGGAAGTGATTCATTGCTGTTGTTGCTTTTTTCGCGATTCTGATAGCATGCTAAAGTGGGCTTGAACTTCTCGTTACACTGGCATCTACAGGTTTGGCATGCTCTTGACGGCATGAACACGGGTACATGTAAATGAACACTTTTCTGAAAACTGACAGCTGAGCACGATGTTATTTTTGAAACCAGAAAGATTGAAATGTCCGTTTCATGAAAATAGCAGCCCACGTGTAAAAGTAGTCTAAAGCAACTGTTGGAAGATGTTTTGGGATTCGCTGCTCTTGGATCTGCAGCTACTGACATGTTGGTTGATTGAACAATTGCAATGGGTTAGTTCACTATGTACATAATTATATGACGGGAAGAAAGTGTGTTCAACTATAATGATGTGTTGTGTCTAATAACTGTAACTGTTACTGTTTAATGATTTGTAAAATATCTGTTATTTATTTGGACTTACAATACAAAACTCTTACAACTAATGTGTGCAGTTGGTGGCCTTGCATAAAGATGCTCCACTGTAGTACTTATTTCTTACTAGTTGTTGGTTAAATTTTCGTCATACTGTTCCTAAGGTATGACCTGTTATTTAATGAGTCGTCAAGGACAGAAAGTAAAGTTTAGACATCCCTGTCCCTGACAGTGTGCAGGTTCTTTAAAAATAAAAAGTTCTTGTCTTTTACCTTTTTGTCTTTTACATTTCAAAATAATACTTTCTAAAGCTGTAATTGCAATACCGGGATATTTATGCTGAAGGATATCATACCGTCAGAATCTTCTACCGGCCCGTGCCTCGTTGTCTTACAGCTTCACATGTATTGGTGGAATTCATCGATGCTACCTACTCAGCCCACTACCACTTGGACTCGACAAACCCATGAGTCACACATCCCACTTAGCTTTATTTACTTAAGTGTTTCTTGCTCTTGCATGTTGAATCACTAGAATAAAATGAGTATTAAGTTGATTTGCTTTGAGTGCTTTTAGTCTTTGTTTCAGAATCCATTTAGATGTTAGACTAAAATGCCAGAGCAAGGAGGATACAATGCCTTTTTGTTTTACAGCTATTAATCACAGTGGTTATAACTAGGCTATTTTGACTGGGGATAAGTGAAAAGACATGGATGCATGTCTGTGATGCATGCATACACATTTAGTCTTCCAAAAGCCGTTTTTTGTTTAGAAAAACACAGCTACTAGAAAATGCTTGGCATGTCTTGCATTCAATAATACGGCCTGTGGAAAAATGGAAACATGACTTCAAAATCTAACTAGAGCTGTCCACTTGTGATCCGATCACTCAGGACAGATGTTAAAACCAGGTCCAAACAGCCTGTAATACTTTGTAGTACTAGTAATACTTCTTTCTACTATTAAGGATCATACTGAAGAATTCAGTGTGCATGTCAACAGAGCAAGCCAACTGTCTGTTGCAGATTTTTAACCACATAAACTGGATTGGACATTAGATGCAACAATTTAGACAATTCAGTGACATATTGTGTGAATTGGTTACTGTTTTCAATCAAGTGACAGTGACAAGTGAGACTTTGTGTCCTGTTTGGTAGCTTTTTCAGATGTCTAAAAGAGTCAAGTCAGTTATATTTATATAGTCGTAAATCACAAATTTGCTTTACAATGTGTGCTTCAAACGACACCCTCTCTATCCTAAGACCCTTAACACAGTAAAGTTAAGGCCCACAAACAATCCTGGCTGGAAGATGTTGTAATACCATTTGACTTTTCAAGCTGCTTGATTTAGAAGATAAACAAAAAGCCTTTTTTTTCCCTGAAGCTTGTAAACTACTAAACTCTTCAGGACAATTGTTGCTCCTGATACATTTAAGCCGTGTTTTTCTTTTGTATTTGACAGATTTGACTTTGTTTATTGGCTTTGTTGGAAGGTGGAACACTAGTAGCTCTATTTTCTGCCAATGTGTCTGCATGTGAGGCACAGCATCCAACGCTGTGTGATCTGAAGCCAAACAAAATCCCTCCCACCTATTTTCCTTGTCTGCTGCTGAGCAGCAATGGTGTGGCTCCAAGAGCCAATGTTTAATGTCCATTATTCTTAATTCCGAGGCAACAATAGAATATGATTCACACTTTCATTTGGAGGAAATTAGCATATAATTGAGCATGCATTTGTGAGATTCTTTCTTTTTTGGTACTTTAAGTGTCGATATTTGCCTCAGAAACACAACCTGCCTGTGGACCCAAGAAAACAATTAACAGTCAGTGTCTTTTGTCCTTTTTTGTGTGTCTCGTTGCAGAATGCCAAGCCCTTCTCCTCCTCAGACAGCCTAGCGAAGGTCCAGGAGGTAGCAAGCTGGCTTTTGGAAATGAACCAGGATCTGCTGTCGGGGGGCAGCAGCAGCAGGCGGAGTCGGGGGCCGGGGGGTCCGGCAGTGCGAGGTAACGCCTCCTCCACGGCTCGGGCACCCCAGCAGGCAGCAGAGGAGGGAGATGAGGATGAGCACATGAACCGGGTAGTAGAGGAGGCAGAGCAGCTGCAGCAGAGGGTATGGCCAACTGACATTCAACCAGTGATGTTGAAGTCACTTGGAAGGATTTGAAATCTAAACATGTAGATTTTAATTTGATTAACGAGTTGTAAATTGAGGTGTGAAGATGCATGGATCAAGTCATGTAATTGTGGATGTTAACCAACTTTTAAGTATAAGAGCAACAGATTTAATTTAGCATTAGACCTTTCCTCTGAGGCATTGTTTGTATTTGTCTGGCTCTTCCCAGCCTGAGGCATCGCAGGTTGATGGCGAGAGAGAACAACCATGGGCGCCAAGTGAATCAGGAGCCAGCAACGGCCCTCAGGGAGACGAGGAAGGGGAGGACGACGAGGAGGGCCCACCAAACGAAGTGAACGGAGGAGAGAAAGGAGCCCGATGGATGTGGGGGGCAGAGCAGAGGCGAGTACGAGGCCAGCCGCTGGGCGAAGAGGACGAAGAAGAGGAGGAAGAGGAAGAGAACAACAACAGCAGCAGTCACCAAGAGGAGGAGGAGGCGGAGGAGAGGACAGAGGGAGGGGAGGAGCAGGGAAGGGAGGAAGAGGAGAGGGAGGAGGAAGAGGAGGAGGAGGATGAGGATGAGGAAGAGATGGACCAAGACAGTGATGACTTTGAACATTCCGCGGAAAGTGGGAGGGAGGAAGAAGAGGAGGAAGGAGAAGGGGAGGAAGGGCTGCGGTCTCCCTCTCTCAGGAACAATGTGTCAGCCCCCAATAACAACCTGGACTCGAGTTGTACACACCAAAGCTCTTCTAACAAGAAGGTAAGCACAGCTGTTGATTGATTTCTTCTGAAGAAATACTTCCTATGTATATTAACAGTTCACAGGGAATCCTTCAGTTTACAGAGACAGTTTCTGGAAAATAACTGAAGTCATTCTTCAATACTATGAGTTCCACAAACAAAATTGAATTCACATCCATGTTATTGGGGTAGATGCCAAAACCGCCACCTCAAAACCTGGGGAAATGAAACGTAAAGCATGAATAGATACTACTGGAAATAAGTGAGGAAAATGTGTTATTTTGGGGAACTGACCCTTAATTATACTTTTGCAGCAGGCACAGTAGTTTCAGAAGTTTCTCAAAGGAAGTGTTCGGTTATTATCACATCACTGCTGTGGTAACTCCCCACAATGTACTTCACTGACAGCACATGGTTCATATTTAAAGCAGCAGCTCCCTCTTTTGGCACAAGTATGTTACTGCACTGCAAAGTCAATGAAGATGAGGGCTTAAACTAGAGCTGGGCAGTATATCGATATTGTTTTGATATTGTGATATGAGACTAGATATTGTCTTAGACTTTGGATAATGTAATACTGTAAAATGGCATTAGTGTTGTCTTTTCCTGGTTTTAAAGGCTGCACTACAGTAAAGTGATGTCATTTTCTGAACTTACCAGACTGTTGTAACTGTTCTATTTGCCTTTACCCGCTTAGTCTTTATATCCACATTACAGATGATTGTTTATCAAAAATCTCATTATGCAAGTATTTAGTGTAATTACCAATAGTCAACACTACAATATTGTTGCAGTATCGATATTGAGTTATTTAGTCAAAAACATTTTTATATTAGATTTTTTCCCATATTGCCCAGCCCTAGCCTAAACATACACAGCTTAAACAGAGTAATCACAAATAATTCACAAGTAGTTTCCTTAAATATGTGATATATATATATATATATATATATATATATATATATATATATATATATATATATATATATATATATATATATATATATATATATATATATATATATATATATATATATATATATTTTTTTTTTTTTCAGAACCATGTGATTATGGTGTTTGTGATAGAAGAGTGACAGCAGAGTATTAAATAATAATAGCTCAACATCCGCCTTATAAAATACTTCCTTCAAGTGTAGTACGTGTTTTAGGATATGTTAAACTCTAAGCATGTTCATGCCTTACGCTTACTGATTGATCGCCCAACATCCTGACTGCCGAGTAGGGAGTAGCACTTGATATTCAAAAGACAAGTGTAATATATTGTCAGATCTTTCCTCGGCAACAGAACTAAAGTGGTCTTTTGAAAGGTCTCTGATATAGCACAGCACCAGTGTTTGGATGTTAATGCCGGAATCTCATTTCAGTGATGACTGATGTCATGACTGTTTTGTTAAGTGTTTCAGTGGCCTTCACAACACCTCTATTTTAAAGGAGGAAATGGAGTTGCCCATGTCGTTTTTCTAGAAGCTAGGGATGATATTTATGATTAGCGTTATGTTTGCCTAGTGTTTGACAGAAAAAGAAAAAGATAATTCAAAGAGCTGACATCCCTAGATATTGACGATTACTGATATGTCATATATGTATATATTTAGACCAAAAAAGCACATAAAACTTTAAAAAGTCCTTGTGGTCATGTTTATTTAATGCTATCATGATATCCTGTAGACTCCTTTGTAGTACCAGGATCACTTCAGCAGATGGTGGTGTGAGACTGAGAATAAAATCCTCCCACCAGTAAAATTATTTGCTTTAATTAAATTACTAACTTTACTGTGCATTTGTAAAGATTACAAACAATATAATTTACAACAAATAACTTTGCATAAAGCCTATTATAAATGTCTTCACCAGAGGCAACATAGAGGACAACAGAGATAATACACCCATCTCAACAGACAGTAATGGTTGACTAAGGGTGTGACAGATTTGCCATCAGAGGTGTAGTCTCATGACAAGTACGCTGCTCTTCCCACAACCTTCTGACAGTAGGAAGATGCTCAGCAATGGCATTTAATTATTTCTATTTAAGAGCATGTCTCTCTTAACTGCCACAGTTGTTTCCTGTATAATATGTCATACCTGGTCTCAATTTAGAGTGATGCTGTGTGTGGTGTGTGTGTTTGTGTGTGTCTGAGCCTTTGATGGAGATGTTGCCCTTGCTTATATTGGCCTAAATATAGCAGTTAGGCTGAATTTGCTCTTGTGTGCCTCTCACCATCTGACACAGTTGTCAGATGGGTTTTTCACGGTCTTAGTCACTACAGTGGGCCAGCTGGCTTTGATGTTGAATGTACACAATTTGGTAAGCTGTGGGTCTTGTATGCTTGGCATTTGGAGTGGTGTAGAAAGAGTAGATCAACAGTGATTGAAAGCTCAAGTGAGATTCATCCGACATATTAACACTCACTTATTTTTTTTGTGGGAATGATGGCTTCTGAATATGAGTAATTGTGAAATGTTCAGTTTTTTTCTAGACACTTATACCATATAGAAGATTGTGACATACACTTCCAAGCATAGAAAACAAAAATAAAAACATGTCTTAAGAAACATCAGCGCATTCTTTTACGTATACTGTTGTAGATTTGATTACAGTGTGTACAAATTACTGATGTTTAAAGCTACTTATTTTTCATGTTCTAAAAAACCTAAGATTAGAGTAAGTGCTGCCCAGAATGTAAAAACAGAAAAGGTTCAAGTTAAGCAGAAATGGGTTAGACAAAGTCCTGGACGGACGAAAAATATCATTTTACAACCGGTTAAAATGTTAAAAGCAACCAATTCATTATTTGTTTATCTGCAGATTATTTTCTCAATTAATCATCTGGTCTATAAAAAGAAAATAGGTAAAAGAGCACATCACAACCTAAAGTGGCATCTTCAAATGTTCTGACTGACCCAACATACCAAAACCTAATAAATTTAATTAATCAACTAATTGTTGCAGCTCTAGAGACAGCTAATTGGTCAGATGATCATAGACACCTTGGAAGAAAATCAACAGCAGCTTTAAGAAGTCCAAAATACTGACTTTAAGGTATTTACTTGGCTCTCCTAGACCGTTCACAGTTCGTCAAATACAAAATATTTTGTCATGGCCACATGCAGTAACATGCACACAAGCCTGAGTATTAAGAGTCATGAGTCCTATTAGCATGTAAAACGTGTAGAAAATTCATAGCACATTTATTTCATCTGAATATGAAACCATCAATTATTAGTTTGGTAATGTATATTTATTTACCCTTTTTTACTTTTCCAAACCAGGGTTAATAAATGCTTGACAGTAATAGTAGAAGTAGTAGTAGTAGTAGTAGCAGAAGATGGATTACCTTCATGTCAGTTATATGATATATCATGTTCATTTTGACAGCTGCAATTTTCCAGATGCCAAACAAGTAGCAACAGATTTGTAGTAGAAGATCAATACCCATGTTTGGATCAGGTACCTGTCAGTCCATTTGGGGGCAAGGTGATATCTGCAAGCACTGTATGTGTGGCAGAATTGTGCACACAATAAACTACATACGTAAAGAAGCAGTAGTACTACAAAAACGTATAATTTCTGTGCACACTTTCTGTGCAAGTCTTCACACGTTCCTGAAGGCCAGACTTTAGGGCAGATTGTGTTCCTAGGCTCCAGGTGCTGTAGGCTTCGGTCACCAGAATTAGACTCTTCACCTCCTCTTCTTACTCTGGTCTTGTGCCAACTCGTGCCAACGGGGTGATACATGGGGTCCTGCTCATCATCTTTTTTTTTTAAATTCTTTAAAAACTTCATGAATCAATATTCAAGCCTTGCAATATTGGCCCTGCAGGCCAAATAGGCAAAGATATTTTTGAGTTGAGTCAAAACTTAATTTCCATTTACATTTTGAGCAGATGCCTTTTCTGTTTAAGGACACTAAAAAAGGAAAAAAATTAATTTGACATTTGAATGCGTCAAGTGACCGAATATATAGTGTTGGATTAACACAGTGGCTCTCAAAGTGTGTGCTGATGCAAGCAGAGCAGTGAGCATATTCTGAAAACTTGAGTTTTCCCACTGTTGTGCGTAAATGACCAGAATAACATACAATTTTCTTCCTCCAAAGGGGGGAATGGCAGACAAAGTTTGAGAATCGCTGGGTTAACATGAGAACATGAGATTTGTAGCTGTTGGCCTGAAGCAGGTGTTGCTATCTGACTATGTGTCTGAATTTGAGGTATTCGTTACACCGCATACTGTGATTAATGAACAGTGTAGAAAATTTTGTTTAGGACAGTATCTAAACTTTTGATATTAACAAAATCAGACAATTAAATCAACCGCTCCATAAGAACCCCCAGCAATTGTGAATGTACAGTTACTACTAATGTACAGTGCATATGGGAAGGATTCAGTTCTTCACTTTTTCCACATTTCATTATGTTAGACTGTAGAAGAATGAGGAATTTGATTATTGTGTTCCATTATTCTCTATTTCCATAACTCTGCATGAATGGTGTGCAATCAGAAGTGACGGATGTGGATATTTTTGTCCAAGTGTAGATATTGAAGGTGTGCTCTGGGAAGTGCTTATTGGTTAATGGTTTTGGCGACAGGGTGACTTCTACATGTTTGAAATAATATTTTTCCCTCTGGTGTTCCCACTTTGTTGCTTCATCCATAGTAACAGAAAGCTTTCTGGCACCGAGCAATATGCCTCTGAACCATAGGAAAGTAAACTGCACCTACAGACTTATACCACTGCACAGTAATGTGCACTGTACCGCAGGCTGTTCAGTATTTGAACAGTTGTCATGTATTACTGTATAGAGGTAGGGATGAGTAATAATTTGTCAGAAAAATGGATTTTACTGTTGCAACAAACTTGGACAATTTGGAGTTCACTCAGTTCTTCACACACACACACACACACACACACACACACACACACACACACACACACTTACTTCATTGCCACTAATTAAATGTTTTTATCCAAATGAAAAGCAGCCTGCTTACTGTAGCAGGCGTCTCCCACACACTGGCCTGGTCACATAGGCAGAGATGAGCCACAAAGGACCAGTGTTCTCATCCTTCCACATTAAACTAGTTTGATTCTCAATAAATACTGATATACAGATGTGTTCAGAATAATAGCAGTGTGTTTTAAAAATAAATCTTTGGAATAGCTTTTAATTCCATTATATCAATTCATTGGGAACACTGCACATTTAATTCCAAATCAAAACATGACCAAAACTGTGTTCTACCTTTACAGAAAGTGAAGCAAAATGAATATTAGGCTGTTCAAAAAATAGCTGTATTTGCATTTTTCTTTACAAACCCAAACATTTACTGTATAAACTGAAAGATGTCTCATGGGTTTGCTTTACTTTGAATCACTGCACTAATGTTTAGTTGCATAACCATTATTTTCTTGTTGAAAGTGATCCATGATCCCTGGTATGCAATAAATAGGCCCAACACCACAGTATGAGAAACATCCCCATAACGTAATCAAAAAGAACGATTTTGCTCTCATCAGTCCACAGAATGTTGCAAAATTTCTTCTTTGGCCGCAGAATGTGTCCATTAGCAGATGTCTTTTTTTCAGCAATGGGACTTTGCAGGGACTTCTAGCTGATAGCTTTGCTTCACATAGCCTTCTTCTGATCGTAACAGTACTAATAGCTAACTCTAAGTCTTCTTTGAGTTTCCTGGAGCTGATCATTGGTTAAGTCTTTGCCATTTTGGCTATTCTTTGATCCATTCGAATGGTATGTTACATTTTTTTCCCCCGTTGTTCAGTATGTACTGTAATGTATATAACTATAAATGCACTATAACCTGCATCCACAACATTTTCTTCCTTCTTTCCTTAAATATGGGCCATGATTGCTACCTGTTTCTGTACAGAATCAACCACCTCACTAATTGAACACAACACTGTTGGTTTTCTATGACTCTACAACACTTAATAGTAAATTATTTACCATATAGAAATATCCCTTCTACCAAGAAATATGATTTCTGAGGTTAGTGATGTTGGACTGCTATTATTTTGAACACAGCTGAATATGTATACTTATATAGGCCCTTTGAATTTGTATTTGCAGTCTCTCCTTGCCTGTCATCGTTTTTACCCCCTAACTGGCTTTCCACCTGCTGTCACGTGCATTTCATGAGTTGTCCAACCCTGCTGCTGATTGTCTTCTGCGTTGCCTGAGAATTTCTTTAAACCAGCTTTTTATATGAATCAGTGTTGTTCTAATTGATGTCAGAATCACCACAAGTTGTTTAAACTTTTATAATTGCCTTGGTTAGGCTTGGTTATCTCAAAAGATAATTCAAACAAAAACCACCTCTCCAAATTAACAAGGATCTGCATGTGACAAAACAGACAGCTGTTTTGTTGTTACGTGTGTGTGCACCCACCACTCCTGCAAGCTCAGCAGGATTTTTTTTGTCAGCGGCTTTTTCTGCTTTATAAGGCAACAACAAAGAAGCGTGGACCAAAAGGATTGGCCTGCATACAGTTACATTCTACTTGCAGGTTGTCTGTGCAGTCACAAATCGATTAACTGCAGTGGCACATTGGGAGAGCCTGGTTAAGCTGATCAAGTTTAATTGTGGATGCTGAAATAGTTATTATTGTCTTGTGAACCTCTAAATTGCATTACAGGCTTAATGTTCTTAAGAAAAACACTCTTGTATGTTCATAAGCAGGGGCGGATTTAGTCATTTTGATGCCGAAGACAAACACAGGCATAGGGCCCTCCACAACCCTTGTTCTCACTCTTTTTAAATCCTTTTTTTTTTCATTGTATAGGAGCCAAAACCTGCTTATCTTTTCTCCATTCTTGATTTGCATGTAATAGTTACTGCTTGTAAATCTGCGCCCCTCTTGATTTCTTGGAAAAAACTCTGTCCCGGACTTGTTGTGGTTCCCTCTGCACTATTGAGCAGCGCTCTCTGTCTGACAGCTGTTGTGGCCAGAGTGGTGGATCATCTTCAATCATAACACCTTGATTAGGGGGACCGCTACTCACGGGGTCTAGTTGCTGCGGTGGGTAGCTCCTCTTCATTAGTTTGCATTGCTAGCGCAAGCACCGGCTTCTTGCTGCTCTTTAGTAACGTTAATGTTAGTGTTGTCAGTAGACGTCGTGAAAAAGGTTGATACCTTTGGAAGTTTTGCTAAAAACGTTCTTCTTTTTCCCACTTCTTGCTTTTTTCAGAACCACTTTGGTAGCTTCGCTTCATTTTCCAACCGTCTGTGGCCTCCAGCTTACAGCACGCGCTGAGCCGTTGGTTTACAAACACATGCTGATGCGCAGTAGGATAATGGAATAGTCCAATGTAGGGGGGACTGGGGGGAGTTTCTCATCACGAATTACACAATCGGATAGCACTTTAGCGTATCAATGTTTAGAGATATAATTAATTGGTGAAAAGTAAGACGACAAATCGTAACCCTAAGTTTATGAGGCGTTTTATGGGGCCCTTGGTAGCTTGGGGCCCAAGGCAATTGCCATCTTTGTCTAATGGTTAGTCAGCCTCTGTTCATAAGGTTCCAAGCACAGTTTGATTCTTTAAATGTCTTGTAAAAAAACACTGTTGTCCCAGTCTTTGACACCAGAGGGAGGCAGTGGTCTGAGAGTCATCATGTACATAAAATAATCTAACAATGCTTGTTGCAGCTGTCATCAGACTGCACTACAGGCTTTACACAGCTATGAACTGTTGCCTGACTCATATGGAGATTGTCCAGCAGTGCGTAAAAAAGAGTGAGCGTTCATGTGTTTGCTTTCTCTAGTAAGTCCTCTGGTGTTTGGCTGAGGTTGTAGCTGCATTGCTTGCTGTTGTAGAGCCAGTGTAGGTGTGAATAGCAATTTTCATGCTAGGAACCTTCATTTAGACATATATCTACTATGTCAATATTTCAATGTAATAAACCATGCCCCACTCAGTCATTACAAATTGCAGGACATGCACTTCAATGGTATTATCCGTTACTTAAATGAAAAGACTGATCACTGCTTGTCACCAGGGTGCAGTTGGAATAACATTTAGCGATATTTCATCTTATTGAGAGAGATTTTCTATTCACAAAGGGACCTCACACTCTCCAAAGCTGCAGTGATGAGGTACAAAGGAGATTGGCAGCACTGAACCAGCAGGAATAGTGTTATAGAATTTCAGTGCAGTTAATTTGCAGCTGTAAAAACATTACTGATACTAGTAAAAACTGAAACTAGCTATGTTTTGCCCGTTTTGTAGCCTGAGTCGAACACTGTTTGAACTACAAACATTAACTATGAAAAGCAAAATGATTGCACCAGTATGCAAACAGTCCTTGCTGTACTTGTCACTTCATCTAAATGCAGTTTTTGTCCATTTCACAGGTTAGAGAGAACTTCTTATTTGTTTTTGATTGTTGCCTCAACAAAGAACAATAGATGCCATAATGGCAGAGTTGCTTTTATTTAGTTTTACTTTTGATTCAATGTTAATAACTTTATACTACACATGCAAGGCCTACAGAGCCCTTTGTTCCTCCCTTGCTGTTATCCATGTGTCAAAATCCCTTTGCTTGGGGAAACAACAACAACACACACAGTTACACACTGAAAATGAAAAAGTTTTGACCAAAATCTGTATCGTGCAATTAAGCAGGTCTGCTTGGATCTTTCAGTAAATGATTGTAAGGATTTAAAAAAATATTTATCTAACTGGGATGTTTGGCGGGGATTCCTAGGGACGAAGTTCACACAGCGATACACACTTCTCAGAGTAAGTTACATTTAACCATGTATCCAGCTAATTTAAATAGCTCATGGTTACTGTATTATGTGAACAGTTAATTTAATAAGTTATTTGGCATTTTTTATTTTGTGGGATGCAAATGTTGCACCAAAACAAGTTCCTTCTCAAGACCATATTGCAGAAGCACCATTGTTACATCCGGAACTTAGTGCCACCCAAGACGGTTGTGATTGGTTTAAAGTAATGGAAACATACGGTTTAATGACATGTGGTAATCTGTGGTTTAGCCAAACCTTATGCCACATTGCTGTAGAGCGAGGTCTGGTAAGACTACCTAGCATTTGCTAAATGATTAGAGTAGTTTTATGGTTGTATTGATCCGCTTGTGTTTGGGTGATCTTAATCACTGTAAAACTCAATGGAGCTCCATGTTTCTATTAACCCTTTGTAACGTCATAGTCCAGATCTTCTAAGATACTCACAACAGTGTCCGCCTTGTAATGGAAGGAGGTAACATAAGCTTAACAATGCAAAAAATTAGAGCCCCTCATTGACGCAACTTTAGGAACTCCAGGAACTTTATTCCCCTTTTCCACCAGAGGAATATCATTAATAATAATAATAATAATAAGTTTGTTTATCTTGGTCAAGTGAAAGCAAACAGAAATACAGTCACAATTATTGAAATGCCTTCATATGTTATTTTGTGCTTCATTTGAGGGAAAATGGCATAATAGATAATGTTTAAGGAAAATGTTCTTGCAAGCTATGCAAAGGCTCCAAGGGTAAATTCGCTTGCATGGCTGCAACAAATTACTTTGGGCTGATCATGTTGAAGCAGACTGGAACTGGAGTGTGTCTGTCACATAGCTATATGACCTAAGATTAGTCCCAAAGCTCAAGTAACCTCTATAAAGCCTGGGGCAAGTCCGAGACAAGCAACCATCCACAAGTGCCTCATTGGTTATTTTACTATATTCCGCTCTTGTGGTAAAGAATGGTCACGTTACAATTCTGTTGTACAAATAATCACTCCGTCCCCTATTCCCTTCCATTGAAGCCAGCACTATGGACAAACTTAAGCATGCGTTTCCTACTTCGGTGTGATCCCCAGGACTCACAGATAAACATTGATACATTTTCTGTATTTTTCAAATGTTTTATCACCAATTTAGTACATCATCACAGTACCAGACTACAAATTGTAGCTCTCGTACACAAATTGTGGCCGATGAATGTTCAGATAAGCTGCGCTTTCTCAACAACAGCCTCTGGGGTTTGTTGAACATGCTCAACTGGCTGAACAGCTGCCGATAAGGCGCCAACTTGTTCCAATTGTGATGAACATACAAAACGGTGGGCGTTGGTCCTCCACAGACACTCAATGGTGTCCAATGGCCTGGTGTGTCCTAGTCCTCAGTCTACTCTGATACATGCTCTGGTTCTGTAATCCTCCTCAAACAATGGTGGATGTGAGAATAGAAGAGAGGTTAAGCCCTTTAAATCTTTCTGTTACCATGTGTTCAGACATTTAAATTTAAAGAGAAGGCGGTCTCTTACCACTTCTGTAGATTTATACATATTCATCACAGATTGTCAGCTGTTTTCTGCTGCATGTTCATTTTCTGTGGGAATTGACATAAACGGCACATATACCTTTTCTCAACTCCCTGCTGTTGTACCATTTTTCGTGTCTATATACACTGTACCTTTTATACCTTCACCGCATTAGTGCCTCTTTGTGTAGCAAGGCTTAAATGAAAAAGACTGACATCCTTTTGCTGCTTCTCTCTTTGCAGCTGCATGTAAAAACACACTTTAATAGACTTAAAAGTCCATCCCTCCTGACTCTTGGTCAAGTGAATCCTTGTTTAGGTGCATGTGTCACACATACTAACATTGTTGCATAACTAACTGCTGTGTGATCATCTCTTGAAATATCCTCAGCTTCTTTGCTGACATACTTACACATACTGACACACCTTGGTTCATGGAAGTGTCAGATAAGGTTAGAATATTACATATCCTTGCTTGAACCTTTCAGTTGATTTAGACAAATTTGCTGTACGTTGACAGTTTTCATGTTGTAAAGATAACTGGGATCACTAATGATGTAGCCCACTAAGTTGGGAGGACAAGAGGGGGGTCAGAGAATGACCACAATGAGGAAGCTCCACCGGACACGTGGGCTGCGTTGGACGGCTGCTGGCACACATTCCACCAGCCAAGGGGTCATGAGAGCGGATTCCACGGTGCCTGTCTGAGGGGGAGAGGCTGAGTTGGTCCATCCTCTTTTCAGGCCCTGACGGCAGCTGCTCCGCCTGGCTTGGGTGCAACAGTGACCTCACACCCCGGAGATATTTTTAAGGGTGCCAGTCAGCAGGGTGATGAGTTCTGAGTAGGTAGGTGAAGAGGCTCAGCAAGCACAGTATTGAGACGTCTGCACAATGGTTGTGAAGTCAAAGGAAGGTACTACATTTATGTAAGAAAAGTTATCTGCGTGCTATAATAGTCAGCCAGGTTTGGGAGCTCCTTCTGGGATATGATCCAGTAGACGGCCTGTTTTGCAATGCTGAGGCATTGCCCTATTCCCCGTTTCTCGTCTGGTGCTCGGAGAAAGATGCCAAATGTTGCCTTTGGGAAAGAGAAAACTTCGTCCCACGTCCCGCTGGAGAACCAGCCACTCGACCGGGCTGACCCCAAGGAAGTTGCCAAGGAACCCCCTCAGAAAGTACTCAAGATATTTAGCATCAACATCATTGCTCAAAGTTTCTGTCGCAGGCGGGTGAGTATTGTACATATCAGGTCATTCATACGGGTTGGGTTTGGTTGAGCCACAGAACACACAAATGTCAAAGGTGATCTCTCACCCCTATCCCGTAGGTGGTTGTTTGTGCTGTTTTATCGAGGTGGAAAATCAAAATTGAAGCTGCTTGGCTACTTTTTATTTCTTGTTATGTCAGTACAATATAACGTTCACTTTTACACAAGAGTTAATAAAGCTTTTTCAGTTCTGCTGAATTTTTACTTCTGTCGAAACAACGTAGTCACCCACCAATAAACAAATTTGCAGAATATCTTCTTTTTTAATGAGGCCATGTTTGAATTCAAGACTGAACTTAAGACATCGTGGTAATGTAAGATGTGTTTGTCCTTTTGTCAGACGTACTTCAGTCGTTTCCGCACGCCCACAGATACAATGGTTTGCGTGCCACGGCTCAACCAATGGCAGAAGATGGGCACCTTAAAAAGGCTGTTGCCAATGAGCCTATTTTTAGGTCATGTTTTTAGATAAGGATAAATTATATATGTGTGTGTGTGTGTGTGTGCAATAATTGGACAGACAATAGGAAAAATACATTCTTCAGTTACAATTTATGGAGTAATTTAAATTCAGTAAGGTTTGATTTTTATCATTTCAAGTAATTCATATCTAATATTCAGATCAATAAATAATGTGGTATAGAAATTGTTTACCTTAAAATGTATAACACATTAATTAAATAGCCTATATCGCTCAGTCTCATCCAGAGTGACCAGTGAAGGAGTTCTGACCGTTTGACGGGTTGTAATTTACCATAAATCACAACTTTTTCCAATTGTTTTTTTTTTTCTTAAGTGGGAGGTACTGTATGTTTGCGTTCATAATTTTATAAAAGAGCAAGTGTAAAGTTAAAGCATTTCCAAAATAGCAGTGCTTTTTAACTATGACATCAGACTTTATACTCTGACAGCAAATTAGGTTGACAGTTAGGCGCTGTAACAGTAACACTGCTTGCATTAAAAATGTCCTTTGACACTCTTGCTGAATTAATTTAGCCTAGAAATAAATAAGATTCAACTCTGCTTTGCAAATTAACTCAGGGAAATTGTTTTGAAATGACTGAAACTCTCTAAAGAACTCTAAGCTCTCCATGTTTTGTCACTGGCAGTATTAACATTCAAACATCAAGAGATTATAGTTAATCAGGTCACAATCACATAATTGTACGACACTTTATTTGATATTCATAAAATGTAGATTGAATAAACCTACATATACCAGATTTATTCAGACAAATTCAGAGACTTTCATTATTTTTAATTACATGTAGAGCTTATGTCACTCCCTAGTTTTTTGTAAAAAAGAAATCCGACATACAAAAATTAAATAAACCCACATAGCTGCATTTGAACTCTAAGTTACAGTGGTGCTGACAATGTTTCCTTAATGTCATAAGAGATAGAAAGAAGAGTTAAAAATATTAACCTCTAGTCTGTTATAAACAAATTGGAGATAGACGAGGTAGTGAGGACAAAGGTTGGGAAATATCTGACTAAAATAGAAATAAGGGTAGATGTCACGATGACAGGAGAGCGCAGCTTGTTCTTTTTTCCTTTCTTGG
This sequence comes from Etheostoma cragini, assembly GCF_013103735.1. Lineage (NCBI taxonomy): Eukaryota > Metazoa > Chordata > Actinopteri > Perciformes > Percidae > Etheostoma > Etheostoma cragini. Next base: position 10,516,492 of record NC_048408.1, read on the forward strand.
TTTTAATCTCTGATCAAAGGTAGCTGCTGTGTTGACCAGCTTTTTGAGACAAAGGGTCTGTTACAGTGATCTAGTTTTAATTAGTGCTGTTTATACAGTAGTTAAAAGGTAGGGTCAAAGGATAAGCTGAGAGACCCAGGCACGGGCTTAAAAGCTGTCCAGTCAAATCTCTGTGGCGAGGCGGAGGGAGTCTGTGTGTTACACCTCCTTTGACATTAAGAAGTTATGTATCATCCCTGATCACATCTCCACATATAGGTTGTATAATTTTACATGTTGCAGTTATACCTTTAGTCTTTAGTTTAGGAACAAATACCTGAAATAAAAACGACGTTTTCTTTCTCTCTCTCTCTCTCTCTCTCTCTCTCTCTCTCTCTCTCTCTCTCTCTCTCTCTCTCTCTCTCTCTCTCTCTCTCTCTCTCTCTCTCTCTCTCTCTCTCTCGGCTCGGCCTTATCTGTGCTTCAGCTGAGTTTCTAGCATGTTGGCTGTAAACTCTTGGTTTTGTTTATGTATAAGGTTAAAGATAAAAAAAGATAGAGTCACTGACTCATTTTTCATACACTGAATTATGTTTCAAATGATAGGCTGATTAGGCTCCACATCTGTCAACCTGTTAACAAACTTTACATATAGTATTCTTGCGAACAGCAGTTGCATCTGTGTTGGTGCTCAGGAACTTTACTTTTGATGTTTTGCTTTTGTTGTTTAAAAAGGCCAGCATGTCAGGAAGCTCTAGACTAAAGAAAAGGCACTTGAGTTGGTTGTTTATGAAGTCTGTTGTGTTGGATGAACTTAATGGAAGGTCCCTCAAGGCCATATCTTTTTTTTTTTTTTGCTCCAAACAGAGCAGGAAGCCACGTAAGCTTTTCTGTGCATGTGGCAGCTGTCTCCAGTGAAATGCATAGCTGGGATTTCCCAGGGTCCCTGTGGTATGGTACCAACTTAAGTCGCTTGAAACTATGTCTTCAAAAGGAACCATGCTATACTGTTAAATAGGGGTGTGAATCTCTAAGCACCTTTCAGTTCGATTCCGATTCAGAGGCCAACGATTCGATTCTAAACCAATTATCGAGCAGCCTTTACCCCGTTTTAAATGAACATGGAGATTTTGAAAAACAGACATTTCCCAATTTTTGTATGTACATTTCCATGTGTGGTTTAAAAAAATAATACATATAAATCTGAAATTGTTTGATTTTGATACATATTTGTCCCACACAAATTTTTATGTTTTGTCTGCAGTTTTTTTTTTTTTGTAGTCTTTCTATGCTTAAGCCTTAAACATGCTTGTGAAAGACACCTCTCACAGTGATCTTCCATGTCAGAGGCTCAGTCATGTTTAAAGGTAGAGAATTGGCTTCTTACAACATGAAACATGAGGTGGTCAGATGTAATGGGGTAAAGAAGAAATCCTTTTGGTGTTTTGCCTACTTATCTAGTGTATTTTTATTTATTTTTTGCACTTAACTAAGTTGTTGTCATTATCCCATCCCATCTATCTGTTTTTCGGATTTGTACACGTCTGGAGAATAAAACAACAGATTTTAAATAATAAATTATTAACTTATCACAATCGAGCATTGAATCGTTCTAGACAGAATCACGATGCATCTAAGAATCAATTTTAACCCCACCCCTACTGTTCAATAGAAATTAGGTATGCTTCAACTGTCTATTTTCTAGCTTGTTGTGTATACTTTTTAATTCCCCCCATTCAAATATTCATTTTAACACGGACAAGGGAGCTTTCTATCAGGCAGTGTTAATTCTTGTATTTATGTCTTGTATCGTTAAGTGAGGTCAACACCGAGCCTAAAACTTATCATCTGTACTGATAAAGATATTCCTATGTTGAATTTCCAATTAAAACGTGACCAGGAGAAGCCACACTGTATTTCCGGGAGCCAGAATGGGCATCCAGCTGTTGTAGGAGACAGCAATCAAGATATAGAACATTAACAGCAGGACATTTTAGTTGTGGTATTGCTTTTCTCACCCACCACACCCTGTACTGCAGGCCTGTTGAGTAAGGTGATCTGGACTTGCCCATAGCAGCTATGTCTGTATCAACCTCTATCAGCAAGATGCATATGCTGTTTGAGCAGGTGTTGTGGGTGTGTGGCAACTTTCTTCAGCGAGTTTGAATTAGAGCCTCAGGGCTTCTTGTGGTTTTGTCTACAGACGCGTTATATAGAGCCACACATCTACTATACTATTATGTTTTTGCTCTGTTTATATAGTATTTGCTTCATTTGTTGGCCTTTCTCAGTCTGTCGCTTTAGTTATACTGGTGGCCGAATGGTCTGAGATGCATATGTATCCATCGAGGGTCTCTTCTCACATGCGTGTTCCCTGTTACTGCAGTTTCTACTCAACTGGTTAATCAAGACAATATAAAAAAAATAAACTGTGAGCTGAAAGCGGAGTGTACGTTTCTTTGCGTATTTTTCATTAATTATCAATCATTTTGACATCTATCACTATTTGAAAGCGCAATTTTTTTTTACCATTTAATTTTGAGAACATGCCTGGATACACTAAGGACATTCGTATTCACTTTCAATTTGAGATGTCTGTCCCTGTCCTTTACGGGACAACCAGGGTGACATGATACCGTTCCTGATCCTGCTACTACTGAGTCAGATGGTCTTAATAGCAGCTCAAGTGTTCGTTGTCTTTACTATTCATATCAAAACCAAGTGTTTTCCATCAACAAAACCTTGACATTGCCTCAGCTTATTGTGTTGTTTGGATAGGGCTTAGTTCATTTTAGCATCACAGTCATCACCCTGCTTTTACTGCTGTTTCTTTTTTATTTTGTCTCATAGTTTTAGTTGTTTTGCAGAAATGCAACCTGTTGATACAACCTGTCACTGTTCTGTGATTGTAAGTACCGTACTACAATGCTGCATCTGAGTAACAGAGTTGAGTAGCATGTCAAATTTAAATAACAACAGCGTTATTGTATCAGTAAAATGAGGAATTAATGTTAGCTAAAAAAAACTATTTCACAGGCAGCACACATTTTAAAGGTTGCTACAATGGGGAAACGGGAAAGCCACTGTGCTTAAAATGAAAATAACCAGAGCAGGAAATTTAGATTAACTTAGAACAAGCACCTTATTAAAATACTAAGTGTCTTTACAACAGCAATGCATATTTTTATGTGCTCTTTATTAAGCACTATTAAATGTATGTAAATTAATCTCTTTGTCTCAGTAAGAGTACATTTATTTTTAAGCTACATCCCTCCCTCATTATTCATTGGCAGTCAGCGTTTCACTTCAGATAAACTTGCTGCCCTGGAGGAGCAGCTGCCTTAGCTAATGTTGGTCCCTGTAGATAAGTGTTGTAATGAAAGTAAGGCTCTCCTGACAGTATCATGCTGCGTGACAAACACCATCAGGCCTTTTAACTGTTTGCCACTGTTTTTGGATAGCCAAATGTAGAATATCGGGTTTGAAAGCACAATAATCTAATTGATCTTTTGATTTTTTGATTTACTTTTTATTTTTCTTCTTCCATTACTCATGCAATATATTGAAACACACTGGAGTTAAGTTGAAGTGGGAGTTTTCTATTTTTGTCTTACATTATCCCCGAAAAACTAGAAATATTTGTCAATTGCTTGTTTCTCTACCACGTAAGAGAAGCAGAGAATTAACATTAACTACCGGGTAATTATCATTTCGTTGGTTTTTGAATAGTTGATAATAGGTATGGCGGTGGCGATGGAACAGTGGATGCAACACATGGCTTTGGTGTGGGAGATCAGTGTTTGATTCCCACTGCGATATATCAACGAGTGTGTTCCTGAGCAAGACACTTAACCCTTAGTTGCTCTAGAGCCGTGCAACTTCTGATGTTTAGCCAATTATAAGTCGCTTAAGATAAAAGTGTCAGCTAAATGATATGAAATGTAATGTAGTGGGTAATAGTGGATAAGCATTAGATAAGGTTATTAGTCAAATCTCGTTTCAAATTGTATAATCAATTTAGTGATATTTCAAGTGGCCACCATTCTCTCGTTGCACCTTCTCAGTTGTGAGGATTTGAGCTTTTATTTGTTCTATGTGACAGCAAACTGAATATCTTTGGCCTTCAGCTTCAAATAACACAGAGGGGAGGAAGGCATCTGCCATTGGCTATTCTGAGAAGCAGTCTCATTCCAGGGAGCACACAGATCCAGTCAGCTAGCTCCAAAACACGCAGATCAACAGTTTTGTTTACCTTCGATTTCAATTGAGAGTCATAAATATGGCACCCAAAAATGTTTTATTATTTTATTAAAAAGATACTCTGCTTTGATTGAAATCTATCTAGCTATGCCATTTAATATATTATTGGGAAATGGGATGCATTTACAAAAAAATGTGTTAAAATATTGCGATAACCTTCTGAATATCTAAATACAGCTTTTCCTAAGTCAGTACTGGACAAATTGGTCTTTGCATTTTGACACTGCACATGATCGGTGAACTTAAGCCTGATCTAAATACCTCTTGAGTTCAAGCTGGGGTTGTATAGTGTTGTGTAGTGTTGTCCTTTACGGTCAGAGCATACTGGTTAGCGATGTGCTCCCACCTGCCACAGGGCTGCCTGAGGGCACTGTCATTTCCCACGCTTTTGGATACTCGAGGAGCTGAGAAAGTACACACGTGTCCTTTAGGGAGGCGTCACAGCCCCTAAACAATAATTTAAATAAAGATATGAAGCAAAGTGTACCGTCCTCAATACATACTGTCCATACCAACACATTACTTTACTAAGTTATCCATCTAGGGTTGTGCTGCATGGCACACACATTTTGCTACATAATTCAACAATATCAGACGAATTCAATAGACTTGAATCAAACAGCCACTGGCGTAACCGACTTTTTAGCATTACAATTCTTTTTAAATTGTTTTTTGTGAAAACCTGTTGTTTTTTGTTTTTTTCCTACCTCCAGAAATAAATATGCTGAGGTCTTTTTTTTAAAATGAGACACTTTTCTTTAAATAAAAAGTGCAACCCCCCTGTGACGGTGTCACTCAGGCTGCTCTGAGATGTTCTAAGTCTCTAAGCTGCCAACTGAAAAACCACACCTTTCTAAACAGTCAAACCCTTTCCTTTTCCCACAAAACGAAATCCAAAGAACCTTTCTCCCATGGTTCCCACTGCATTGATTCAAACGGAACCAATATAGCGTAATCTCACTCGGGTGGCAAGCTAGCAGGTGAGTCCTCAGAGTCCTGGCCCGTTCACACATATGGACTCAAACGCTGTGACAGTGATAGTCTTTGTGAATGGGCTGTAAAATACTAGATTCTCACATAAGATCTGATAATTGCAAGCGCTATACTAGTTTTGAAACTGTTAAATATATGTATGTATGTATATATGTATATATGCATGTTGCCCATTGTGTCGCCTGCTGCTAGTTTGGGTGTGTGTGGTATTTGTTTGTAATACACAATGATGTGCAATGATCTAAATTTTGGTGCATCAGAATCAAAATCTGGTGATGGTTGGTAGGTTATTTGTTTATGTTTCCAGAAATCTGTCAGTAAAATGTGATCAAATTACTCCCACACAGTCCTGATATAGCAGAATAGTTTTTTGTATGTTAAACACTTAATGTTCCTTGGGGTAATTTCGTCTTTACAGTTGGCTGCTCTGCCCGACTTAGCTCTGATTTCTCTCCAGAAATGTGAGCCGTGAATCACTCTGTGCGGTCCTTTCCTCTCCGTGCTGACCTTCACCAAGCCACTCCTGCGCCTTTCACAGTGTCCTGCTCGCTATAATCTGGTCATCAGTGAAGACAGCCTGTGAATGGATGGCTGACCGGCTGTAACTGATTCGACTGTCTGCATAGTTTGCCTAATCTGTGTATGAACCCTGCTGTCTGAGTCACAGCGTGTGGTCTACTGCTTTTGATTGGCACTTCTATTGTACTGCAGTCCTGTCTGGACTCTTGCTGCAGCCCTCAACTCACATTACGCTTGCAAAATTAAACATTTCACTTTTTCAGCTAAGCCAAAAGGTTTTTAGATGTTTTTTTTAGCTTTAGAGAATTGATTGATTAGTAAATTGACAGAAAATGAATCTACAACTTTTTTAATGATTGTCTAGACTTTGTTTGTTTTTTAAATGCTATCATTCAGCGTCACCAGTGAGGATATTATTTGCCATAGTTTTTTTTTTTTTTGGTGGGGGTCAAGACATTTGAAGACATCATCTTGGGCACTGGGAAACCCAGATGGACAGTTGTCATTCATTTCCTGTCATTTTATAAATAAACAATTAATTGAGAAAATAATTGGCAGGTTAGTGGATAATTAACATTTGCAGCCCTTCTCAAGAAGTAGGACAATGTTCTACTAGATTTGATTCATCATCTGCATTGATTAGCAGCATGTACAGTATGAGAGATGATGGATGACTGCCAGGTTAAGGCCATGACATCCATATTTATAATTTGTGCAGTTTATAAATGACCTTGGCTCTGGTGTACAGTACCTTCATGTCTGACAAGTAAGGCTGTGTTCAGAGCAAAAATAGCACTCTGTGTTAAAAACCCACAAGGGGCTGTGTTGCCACAGGTACTGGTGAGAAAATGAAATATGATCCAGAAGGTTAAGTTTGAGGAGTACATCAATGACTTTGAAGGCTTATCACATGCCACATGCCAAAACACTGCACAGGGGTTTATAATACTATGAGGCAGAATTACTCAACTCTGGAAACTTATCATGGCGGCAGTCATTTAATCCTCGGTCTTGATGTTCTCAAGGTAAACAGAAGATTATACACAGTATTTGATGGACTAATGCAGTCTGCTGCCGGACAATGGGGCATTGCATTTTTTTTGCCGCAGTACCAACTTGTAGGGCTCATTGAAATGAATGGGGAAGCAGTGCTGTCATCAGTCTGAATGCAGCCAAACACGTACTGCCCAGATTCTTACTTTTCCTTTTACTCTCTGCCAACACGGCATGAAAACATTTAAAATAGTTAGTTGAACATGTTTGATTAAATTAGTCTTGCTGCGGAATTCACCGCATTTTATTATTCAAAACATCCAGGCATTGCTGCTGTGAGGAGGTGGATGCATTCACTGTGAATGTGCTCCTACTTGGGTAAATTTGGCCAAAAAATACATCAACTGATAACAAGATCTGGAGAGAGTAGGTGTGTTAAGAATAATGCAAGAATGACTGCCACCCTATAGCATCATCTATTGTAACATTTAAGTAGTGGAATTTTCTTGCCGCAGTTGCTGGAATGGCTAAAGCTTTCTTCCTCCAAGAGTTCATCTTTTTGAGAGTTTCATCTCTGTCAATGGATAGCAAAGAATAATCTGCAATCCTTCTGGGCTGCACATAAATCTCTTTCTAGACTCTTAAGGACACACCTTTCCTTTGTGTCATTATTGCAACAACGCTGTAGAAATTATAGCTCCCTTTCAGTTGCCCTCTGTGGGTATAGAACAGAAGGAGGATATGGCTACATGCCTGGCAGAATATTGACTTACTGTTCATAAAACTCACGCTTTTCTTACCCGTTACAGCAATTTAATCAAATTTTTGCAGTGTTTTCTTTCACTCATTGATTCATTGAAATTTTCCTGGCATCATTAGGAGAGATGACTTCTGGTCTTATCTCCGACGAGCACAATCAACAGCCGCCCTCATCACACTGGATGGGCAGCTTTTTGTCCCGACTAAATTGAGTCATTCATCGCAGTACAGAAGACTCCCTCTGGCTGAGCACAACACATGCTGTTCTATGATTCCTTTTGCAACTTTAACTTTCTAAAAAGACGACATTGTAAGGTGCAAATTACTTGTTTATGAACAATTATATTTTATCTTAGTTATTTTAAGACTCAGTGGCAGACAGGCAAGAACAGAAACTTAAAAAACATTGTATTTTATTTTTACTCCTTGTGTATTTAGCAAAACCTCTTGTTTGTTTGTCATTTCAAAGTCTGAAAAGCATGGGAAGGAAATACTAGAAATTCCTTTCTATATTGTACTAATTTGAAATGCATTTTAATATGCACTACTACAAAATGCAGATTCAAAACATTAGCATAGCATGGTGCCTGCAAGATAAATTAGGTGCAGCCACAAAGGATCTGTGTCCACATTTATAATAAATTAGATGCAAATATGTATTTAAATCCATGGCAAAAAATGTGGATAAAATGGCACGTAACAGACTTCTATGAAAGGCTACGTTTCTGAAACGGAAGCATTCTGAAACTGGACATTTTAACTACTGTGGAGATATGGCTGTGGTGCAACAGAGCTGCGTCCCCTGCGTCCCCAATTTGTTGATGCTGTATAGTTGCTGTCAAGTAGTCATTTGTATGAATCAGAACTAAAATGTAACAAAGCAGTCTTTCATATTGGAACAAATCAAGCCCTAACATTCTGTTTGAACTGTTAATCTCGGTCCCTCTGATTAAAAACACAAAACAAGAAAAGGCAGTTTTGAGAGCTGCCTTTTGAGAAAATGTTTGAAATGATTGCGACAATTTTTTTCTTTTTTAATTTACAGTATGTTAAAACATTTTAGTTTGACAGTTTCCACTGTGTATATCTTTTAAATCAACAAGCAAAGAAATATGTGACTGTTAAGTGAGTAAAAAGTGAAAAATAAGTGCAGTTTCATTCCAGTGACTTGATGCTTTGGTCTCCTCACAGCATGTTTACCTCTGTGATTTGTGCGTAGGAGTTGTAATTTTCCCATTTTGCTTTCAGAAGAACGACAGCACACTATCACTGTTCTTCACTGTTTCAGCCCTAATTTGTTTCTTTTAAGCCAAACAAAGAAATTGCTTTTACTTTTCAGCGGTTTGTGCTCTCAAGGCTTGGTGCTAATAGCATTTCAGTTGAAGAAACTGCGGAAGCAAAGTTGATTTCTATGAACCAAAAGTGAATTGTTCCATCACCTTCACATTACATCAGACACCCACAACAAAACCTTTATTACAGATCTGTCGCAACAGCACGAAAACAAACTTATTTTCAAAAGAAGCCGGAGACAGCAAAACGGAGAAGAAAAAAACTCTGGCTAAACTACCTAAACACAGCGGGTTTGTTCAGGATACCCCGTCTGTTGCTAGCAATGATGACGCAGTGAAGAGTGACGATTCTCTCCGACCAAACAGTAGTCTGCAGGTTTTCACGTCATCTTTTGGTAATGCCTCGTGCCAGGCTTGGAGCCTCAACTGAGGTGGTACTAAAAAAAAGTACCTGTTAACAAGAAAAATGCCATAATTGATGTTACTGCAGCATTTACGTAAGCCTCTTCCATCTATCCCAGCTCACATCAGGAGACACCAAGGACAGGTTGCCTGTCCACCACAGGGCTCATATTTGATTCAATAAATGACAATATCCCGTTGTTTTATTAGAGAGTAATTTATAGCACACACTTCTCCTTGAACCTACTCATAACGCACTCATCTACTCATGCTGATGCCCTTTACCTCTATTAAAGCGTCTTTCACTAATGGAAATGTTTTCTTTTTTTTCTTTTATGTCCTGCTCTCCTGTTATGCAACACTTTGAACACACAGGTAAGAAAAACCTCATCTTTTGATTACATAGTGCTTATGTTTATTTTCTCATCTGTATCTATAGCATTAGGTTCATAATTTCACATACACGGGAAAAGCTGATCCTAATCCCACTGTGCTCTTCACTGGTGCATGTAGTGTTTGACTGCAACAACTCAAAATGCTGTTTTGTTACCTCTAGGGGGCAGCATGAACTAAATGTTCAATGTTTCACTGAGGTAGTAGAAAGCTCAGTGCCTGGACCTTCTCCATGTTAAGAGGGTTTGTGCATTACTATTGTGTTGCTATTTGCACCGTGTGTGTTTAATTTATCTGGTTTTGATTGTGTTGTTGGCTTCATGTTGTTTGTTGCAGTTTTAGTAGCAGCAGTGGTCTTGTAGCTCTCAGTTTTGTGAAATCATGGATATCTCCCAATCACAGCTTTTGTACCGGAAGATTGTATGACTTCTGCTGTTTTCCATTCACATTTCTACCTCTTGCAGAAATTAGTATTTATAAGCAGCTCCTGTGTCCCTCAGACACGCATCTGCTGTTTTTCAAGCACCAACTCTCCCCTCTTCACTATGCAGACACTCCCAGCTAAGAGCTTCAATAAATGTTCAGGTTGTTATGACGACTACGAGTGCAGCACTCAATACAACATTAAGAGTCTGAAGAAGCTCTTACACCGTTGCACATCTCTTTAGGTTTAATGCAACAGTAATTGTACATAAAATTCTTGGGAATCACTTATTATGGGAATATAATTATTATGACTAGTCCAAAAAACAGAGGATAGATTAGTTTTCATTATCACAGTAATGCATGTTTCTTTTTTGTTTGTTTTTTAAACCGTAGGTACACTTTTAATAGATGTTTCTTAACTGGCCCGTCCAAACACACAGGTGCTTTGGATTGATGGGCGGTACCATTATCAGTCTACAGTGATCTGTATTGTGTAGATAATTTCTCCTGGCATAATATTCTTTGTTTAATGAAATGTTTTTATAGTGTTTGGCCTTCAGTCACTTTGGTGGGGTCTGGAGGTGGAATTGCTCATCTATCAGCCTTGGGTCTGCTCGAGTTTGATGGGGTGCAAGTCAGCAGATGCAAAGTGACTGCCGGTATCACAACTGGGCACGGCATGAAGTGGCGCAGGGATAATGGAGGACCTTGTGCAGCATCAGTGCCCCCTGACTGTTCCGTGGTAGTGTGGGGTCAAAGCTGCATGTCTTTTCGTCTCTCACTGGATGCGATTTGTCCAGTCTACCACACAGTTAGTCGTGTGTGTGTGTGTGTGTGTGTTGTGTCAGGAGTGTCCAGTTTTATACTTTATATAATGGTTACATCAACTTAAAAGAGCATTAAAATAAATGAATTGTCACTTATTTACTCACAGCAAAATTATTCTTTACAAAGCCAATGGTTTTGCCAATAGAAAATATTGTCTGTGATAAAGAAAAGCACATTTTCTTCTTAAGATAAAATCAAATTATTATTTGGAGCTTAAGTGGTTATACAGGGAAACCAATGCTATTCTGTCTTGTAATGGGGACAATTCAATTGCCCAGGTTTCAGGCCCCATATTTAGGGCTCATTATTTGTGTTTATTTGTAATGAAAATCCAGGAATTAATTACTCTTCATTTGTAATATTAAAAAGAATGTGGAAATCCATAATTGGACACACATGCAGTGTATTTCGCATTATATTTGCAGTTTTACCTCTTTCCGTTATGCCAGGCGTCTACAAGCATGAAAGGCATAAAAACATAAGTTGCCTCTGCGTGACGTGGAGGTCACATCAGGCTACAAGGAAGGCCGAGATGTCCCTGTTGATCTAACACTCTGTCTCATTGTGCATGGATGTCCACTGGAAGAAAAAGTAGCTCCTTTTTAGCCCAGGACTGCTTTGACCTCACGTTGAATAAAAGCATTGTCCACGTACAAAAGAGTAGGAATCTCATTTCAGCATCTGATATTGATTCTTGTATTCAGCCAGTTGCCTGAGTGCATATGTCAAAGTATAAACAGTTTATCTCAGTGTGAAGGGAAATTATTTAGCTGCCCGAGGGATAATAATGGTGGAATGCCAGTTGGAAGGAGGTGTGTTTTAAAGCAGTACTTCAAACGCTTCAGTGTTTTCTGCAGTGTTATCTTCGTCTCAGATTGCTCAGACATTAGACAAGAGGCTGGCATTAAGCGCCTGAGCAAAAAAGTATGTCACCAGTAATCTTTTTGTTGCTGCCAAGACATCATCAAATTGTGTAATATGTCTTTGGATTGTCAGTCCAAGTGTATTGTAACTCAGTATGCCAATAGCGCCCACTGGTCTTAGATGTGGTTTTGTCACATGGGGCAATGTCTTTTCCTCTATGAAAAAAAAGTTAATTACTTTTAATAATTGTCTTCCTCCGATACTGCCTAAAACGCTGGTATCGGGAAGTATTGGAGTTTATGCACAAATCCATTACCACAAAATAAAGCCCTAAAGAAAATCTACCTTAAAGTTTGTTCAATAATGTTCTTTTTTCTGTTATAACTGATAAACTGGATAAAAAAAGAAGGTTCTATGACATTCATTTGTTTGTTTGTTCATGTTTCACAAAGAGTTTAACCTGAGCCAAACCCACAACAAAGATAGAAATCATATCATGTTAAAACATAATAAAATATATGACACACTGATATCGGATCCATACTTGGTATTGGCCAATACGCAAGTTCAGGTATCGGAATCGGTATCGGGAGGCAAAAAATAGCATCGGACCATCTCTATTTAAAAAAAAAAACAAAAACAAATTTTCTCTGATTTAAGCTGATATTTTCCGAAGATTTTCTGCTTGCTGCTAGTTTTATATCGTAGTTAAAGAGACATCTTTAGGTTTTCAAGTGTTTTAGACAAGGTGAGCAATTTAATATTTTCTTGGGCTATAGAACATTTTTCATTCTTTTCTGACATGTTGAACAAATTGATAGTGTGTTAATTCTGTCTAATGATAATAATCATGAGTTAAACTTCATCTTGGGCAAATGCCAGTCATGATCAGGATAAGTGTTCATGTTTGAAAAACATAGAATGTTTTCGATGTCTCTTTAAAGTATAAAAAAGTTGGATTTTTAAATTAACCAAAACTAATTATCCAAGGTCACAACCAGCGATTCTGCTCCATTTTCTGTCATTCCCCCAACAGTTTAGCTGTTTGTTTTGCATGGCCAGGAATTGAATATTAACCCTGATGCAGTTCCCAGCAGAATTTCGATTTTCATTAGCAATTCATGGCCTCCTTAAGGCAGTATAACCCAGCAATCAATATTCTCTCCTCTGATGAGTACAGAAGGGGCACGTTTTAGGGATTAATTTACTAATACAAAATGAAAAATCAATGATAGGCTTCTCACATAAATGCACACACAAAGATCTACACAGACATGAACACAGAGCAGCTGGATTCTGAGCTTTTTTTCTATCTCCGCTGCAGTGTGTCAGCAGCCTGTTATATTACTGTGATAGATGACAATGAAAGGGATTCCATGGCTACATTAGATCTTCCAGCTACGTCCCCTAACTGGGCAGCAACATCCGCAGCCTTTCATTTAAACAGAACTCTGATGTAATTGGCACAACCTCATTACTCTGCTCGTTACCCCTCCCACTTGTTAACCATAAGTCTAATGGAAAAACACCACAGCCATGTTGAAGGTGGAGTTTAACCCCCCAAAAAGTTACAATTGCATTACACTGAAGCTAACTTTTAGAGGCGGGCATTTCCCATCTTAAAATGTTGTCTGTATAGTATAGCACTTAGACAGGGCAGGTGTATTGATCTCTTTACTGTAGCATTTGGCCAAAGAAATCAGTCAGAAATTGTATAAAGCATACAGAGGGAACTGCTGTGAAGTCTGATAAATCGGCTCAAATTACTTGAGTCAATGTTGGTTGGAGCTGAAGATGACAAGTTTGTAAATGAAAACCAAAAACCCCAAACTAGTGGTTCGGAGGTAAAAGAGTGAGGTTACCAGACCTCTGTAGCCCGTGCCTCATCTCTACTTGAGACTAGCGGCTCAAGGCTACATTAGCTGCCACTATCATAACACACCCAAATTTCCAGTTCCCCATATTCCCATATTCCAAGATAATTCTCCCACATATGTTACATTGCAGTTGTCGTGCTTTCCTGAACACCAGAAGGCTGTCAGATCAACATGAAATACTTTTGAGATATTGTCATGCACATTAGATTCAACAAAGTTGGTGGAGATGGTTACCTTGGTGTTGCTTAAGCCTCCCTTACACCTCCTTACAACATCAGCATGCTACAGTGGATAACAGAAAGTGCTGATTTGGTCCGACTGGCCTGTTTTAATTTGTGATGAGAGTGGGAGAGTGGGACCTCACAGGGCCGTCAGAGAGCCCTGTGGCCAGGTTGGGCTGCTGCACCATACTCCTAGCCAGCTGTACATGCACCTGCTAAGTCAGCGCCAGCTACCAGTTCACTTTCTTGTTCTCACCACAAGCTAAGAATTGACCTTTTTTATGCCCAGGGTGATATGAAAATGTCACTCTTTCTTTGAATAATATTGGTGAAATCTTTCTCTAATGTATACTCATTTTATGACAGTTGTCCTCAAACTTTGGTGTCCAATCTCTAGAGTTAATGTTTGTACCCTAACACATTTTGCCGGTCTGCAAATTAATGTTTCAATACTTGAAACATATTTTATAATCTCTATTGCTGCCAGGCCTTTACAGCATTTCTGATCATTTGTGGACTCTTAACAAACTGTAAAATACTAAAAATACTATGTTGAAAAACCATTTCTGCAGGGTAGGCACACAAAAGATTCAATTTCACAGTATGTGTTTTTATATCATAGCTGTTACAAGGATACATTTGTTAACTTCACTCATTTAAAAGGGTAGAATTATTTAAAATAAAAACGGCTGAAACGGTACAACGCAGTATCGTTTCTTGCTCTCCTCCTACATCATCGGTGATCAGATGAAGAATCCAGCACACAGTGTAAAAGTGCAGCAGGGATTTATGGTCAAGTCAATATAATGTTACTGTATGTTCATTTTAAACATATCTTAAATTTTACCAGATAGATGCATAACCGGAATGGCACTGCGCTTGTTAAAAGTAATTGCCAAGATATGGATTCACACATACAGTAGGCACCACTGCCCTGTGGCAGTTAACCATGCCTATAGTTTAATTTCTTTTCATATATATCTATATTTATTATATTTATGCAAATAGAAGAATGTTGCCTATGTCTGTTTTCCTGGGGCTTTTCCATACAAAAAGTTATTTAAAATTGCAAATATTTACAATACATCATGAAAGCAGGAAGAAAGCTAATTAAGGTAGTTAGTTGGTTTCAGTGTTTTCAGAAGGAAATTTTAAGGATAGGTGCAAATGTCAGCTGCCCATATGAACAGTGGAATAGGTTGTGCATGCTGTCCATACTGTCCTTAAAGAGATCGCTTTCTAAAACAAGTTCAGTGTAATTGATGGGGGACAAATCCAGTCCCCTTTTGGTAAAGAAAAGACATATTAAATTTATCTGAAGCTAATATGAGAAATTCAGCCAGCATTGACAGAAGGAATGACGACAGCATTCAAAACCTCTCTGTGGTTCTCTGTTGTGGTTCTCTTTAGGCAGAGGCCCACAGGTTTGCACGGATTTCAACTTCAGAGAACTTCAGAGCACTAATTTCTAAGGAGTCTGTTATATAACTGAAAAGAAGGTTCTCATGTGCAGTTTTTCTGTCATAGACTTCAAACTCATCCTCATTGATGCTTTCAAATAGTTAGCACTTCCAGAAAGAATGCTTTTACTCATAAAGAAAAAGAGCACACACTCTTTTCTGCTAATACCAATTAGTTCTGTTTCTGCCACAAAAGTAACTCGCTGCTGTGGATTCTGTTGCTTTGTTTTTTGTCAGGTGTATTCCATTTGCATTTCTAAGAGCCTCAGCACCTTTTCTAATTGGTGGTTGTAATGTCAAGTAAAGGACAGCCTGCATGTTGATGGGTTAGCTGAGTGTTGTTAGTAAAGCCTGCAAGCCTGAAAGTTGAATTTTATTTACTTTCCCTCCCAGCACCAATGACCAGGATGTCTTCCCTTGTACTTTGCCCACAACTTCTCTCTCTTATGTCTGTTAGGTTTCATCTTCCAGTGGATATTGTGGAAAATCATTTCCCCTTTTGGTGATTCATTCATCTTCATCCTGATGCACTTCATATGTTTGTGAGCACAATACAGGAGAAACACAGATGATATGGCTATTTCAGAGACTAGCTGAATGCTTGGTAACAATCCATTTGTTGTAAGCACATCTCCCCTGCATAACAATTAAGCATTATTGTCACTGAGGGCATCAGAGACAGATGGCATGGCCAATACAGGAAGGGAAAAGAGAAACTCTAGATGTTGTGCTTTTCCTGTTTAAAGCTGATTGTTTCCAGCCTGTTGGGGCTGTGGCTTGATGGTTATGGCATTGTTAGCTGAGCAAGGTAAGTGACAAATTGTAATAATACACATGGCAAAAAATCTCTGGTAAATACACAGCCCCACTTTATGATTTTATGTCACATTTTGAGACAAAATTGGCCTTATCATGAAATTGAAGCCTTTATTAGCAGCCTCTGCAGTATGCATTACTGAATGGAAAGCCCTGCATCCATTGCCAGAATTGGTTGATTTTAATGGCAACAAATGCCTTATCCCCGGATGAGGCCAGAGGCAGCACACTGCAGCCTGGAGGCCAGTGAGAGTGAATCCTGTTGCCAGGCAACAGTTTACAGATAGAGGAGGGGGGCTAGTATCAGGGTCCTCCACTGCTGCCCACGCCTCTGCCTGTCCTTCGTCATCGTGGCGTCAGGATTAGATCTGCAACTTGCCTGGCCTTGAATCATTGATTTGATTCCCTCAAGCATCAACATTTTACGGTGCTGGTTGTACCTGAGACATTGGACATCAGCTGGCACTGACCGCCAGTCAATTTGTAATGACTCTGGGGAAAAAAAATAAAACTAACACTTGCAGCAATACGAGAGTAAAGAATGAATTCCTCTTTACTTTAGCCATATAAAACTGACAATCTTCATTCTGCAGTTTCTTTAACAAAATTAGGACTCTTGAGGATAGAAGTGAAGAGATTTCTCTACTTGATGGTGTCTATCCTAATTACTGCATGTATTTTGTTTTCAAAGGGAGGAAAACCACAAGATGGCAGACAGAGTTCTTCAGTCTCATCATTTTAATAGTTTAAGAATTCCTTTTTTGGGCTCTCTGCAGCCTTGTGTGTTTGGTTGTTGTTGTTGTTCTGGATTCTGGATGCCCGTCTGTGATGGAGCCTTATTTGTTTCCTGAATGTTTAATCTGCCAAGTTCATGCCTTTGGCTACCCACTGAGAAGGGGGTCCTTGTTCTGTGTCTGCCTGGCAATCCCAGTGACTGCTGCTGTCCCTGGCCTCTTGTGCACATTAACATACAGCTGTCCCACAGGATGTAGTGAGAGAGACACCCGAAAGCTTCAGAGGGAAGCTGGGCACTCCCTCTCCTCTCCCAGATTCAACTCACAGGCAGCAGCCGCAGCAGATGGGCTGTGGAGATTAAACCACTAGGCACATGGCATCTATTGTGGGCTGCCCATTGTGAAATTTAAAGGTCATCTATAGGGTCAAGGCTGAATTTGTGTGGTAAGCACTGTCTCCCACACTGGCTGTGTTGGTGAAGGTTTTGATAATGATAGTTTTTGACTTGTCAGGTATATTGATCAATGGATGCTGTGCTAAGGGTAAAAGAGTCAGAATGTTGTTTGCAAGCAGTAGCGCAGGGTGAAATATTAAGCATTAGCTGTATTATACACATTTTAAAGTACAAGTCTTATGATATTCTATATTCTCCTTTTTTATTTTCAACCAACACCATGAAAAGGCAAAAACAAACCAATCCTACCAAAAGGTACTGCCTGTGTATCCAGAGTGTATTATATATTCCATTAGCTTATTCCTCTGTGCTGTACATCACATCAAAACATCAGCCAGCCACATTGTTGCACTGCACTTGTTGCATTTTTTTTCTTATGTTGAACATGGAAATTTACAGTAAGTATGTAGAGTGGATCCAACATACGCTAGTCTTTTTTTGTCAATAAGAAAAATGTAGGACATCACCTATGTAATTCTTCCATTCTTTTGATAAACTGCCACAACTTTTAGCTTTGAAAATGGCCACCTACTCAGTTTACAACAACCACACAGATCGCTACAGCCCCAGTGGATAAACTGTCATCATGAAACGAGGAGCAAAACATCTTGAGTTGACAGTAAAGGATAGACAGCTGCATCACTTTGACTTGCCTGACATTTAAAATCTTGAATTTCCAGTTGCATTTAACTGAAAGGTCATGAAACATGGCAGGGGAAATAGAAAGTGACTGAAAGTGATGATACGCTTTGACTTAAACAACCTCTGCTCGAGTTTAACTGAAGGTTCATGAACCACGAGTTCAACCCATAAATACAGTACTTTCAAATGAAATAAATTACATCAACACCCACTCAATGTCTGCTTCAATAACAACTTCAAGTGCTGTGTAGATGGGGAGGAGGTTTGGACACTCTGGTTGTTGTGCTAGTTCACATCCCTCTAAGAGGTATTGACCCCCAAGTTGTGTCCCACCATTTTTTTTGAAATACAGACCGATGTGTTTTCTTATCGGAAAACATTAAAGCCTCCCATGCTGTTGCGGTGTGAGAGTAGTGCAGGGTGTGCTAAGGGATGTCTATTTGGGGAAGTTGTTCCAACCCAACTTCCAATTTACACTCTTGTGCTCATTTCATTGACTGGCCGGTTGGCTGCGTAGTTTCTGTGTTGGCGTAAACTATAGGAAAAGAAGTGACAGCTTGACGTGTCAACTCAGCTAGCTCCCTATAAAACAAGAATCAACAACATACACCCAATACATGCAGTTAAGAGTTCGGTGGTAGACGGAGTTACAACAGCTCTTTCAGAGTTTTTGAGTTTTCGAATATGGAGCTATGTTTGTGTGGTACGTATTACTCAAACATATTTCAAGTTATTACAGACAACTCTTGCTTTGTCATTCTCAGGAGGCATTGTGTTAAGGCATAACAATCCTGATGCTTATAGCAACACTTAACACAATGCCCCTGCTTGCAGTTTGAACCCAGGGAAGCCTGCATCATTTAAACAAGGAAGGCATGTTTACTTTTTGTCATGCCATCTGCTGCTTTGATTCTTGCAGAAGCATTTATAGATGCTGGTTAGCTCCTTCTTAGACTAGATGTCATTTCCACCGAGACAGCTCATCAAGATGAATGACAAGTTTTGGAGACTGAAGCGGGACAATCGACGGCTTGAACTAACAATGCACTTCCTACCACAAGGTGAAAATTAGCATTTTATAGCGTGTTATAGCTTGACCTCTGTTAAATGGAAAGGATTTTTTCAAGTTAATACAACACCCCTGACCTTAAACTGAAAACACTGATAAAGTGATTGTCCTTTGTTTTTTAGGCAATCTGCAGTCCACTTTGAACAAGTTACCAAGGGAAAGTAGTAGCCTTGTTTTCTCAGTCCATTTATGTCTCTCAGAACAGGGACACAAAGAAGCCACTAAAGCAATGAAGTGTGTTAACAAACTCCACATACTGTTTTAATTCTAATACTAAAATATCTAAACCTTTTACTTTGCAGCTTGTGTGAACAATGACTCCAAGAAACGTGATAGAAAATAATACTACTGTGAAATATAGAGTATACAACCTTTTTATTTAATGAGCTAATCTCATTGAAATCACTGAGCTTGAATTTGAGTTGAAAAACAGAAAAAAAGACATGGCCAGACTAACAAAGGCAGTATATGCATACAAAGAACATAACAAAAGCACATACAGCATCCGTCCCGGTGCAGACTTTACTAAATCACTTCGAGGTTAAATGTTTAAAATGGCCAGTGGGATGTGACATTCAAGACTTAAAGTGCTCCCATATTGATTCATTTATGTGGTGCAATTTAGTTGAATGCTGTCTTCCTGAATGCAGTTTTTACTCAAGGTGTAACTAATTACACAGGCCTGAGCTTTGGTTTGATGAGCAGTGGCATTAAAGTTGAGAAGAGATATACTGAGGCAGCTTTTGCAGGAGAGCTTTATAAACAAGAGATATGTTAAAAGCTCTCTTGTTTCTAGTGAGGTTCAGCCTACGTGTGTGTGTGTGTGTGTGTGTGTGTGTGTGTGTGTGTGTGTGTGACTCAGTGATGAATATGATATGTCTCCTGGTGTGAAACACAAAACGCAATGATAAACTGCATCAAGTTATTACTACCAGCAAACAGCACAGGAATAAATATCTCCTTAGTCAGACATGATGGTTGACTGAACAATCATTTTCCTGTCCTCAAAACAAAAACCTGCTTTATTCCGTTTTAAGTCTTGCATTTTTTATCTTGTCTTCTGTTTGATTTGGGTAATTTAAGAAAAACACAGTTTTCAGAAAGTATTGTTGGGATGCTTGTGCCTTAATTGAATTTCAAACAATCAATCTAATTGTATTAAAAACAATAAAACTTCCATAACAATGTTGGGGAAAACATTGCACTACCTACAAACGTTCTGGTACATTACCGAATATCAATATCATCTCATGGCCAATACTTGCACTCTGCTGTCTAGTATATGACTAGGCATTGTATTTTCTTGTTGCCAGGGCTCCTGTGGGAGTTATTGTATCTATTATGCATAGCATAAAGTACTACACATGAGCAAACAAATCAACAAACTCAAGGCTCCGAAAGGTGCTTTTCCAAATGACCCGATATACTCTTCTTGCCTTATTCACTCTCTGCAAGATAGGAAGTAAGAGAGTGGTGTCTTCTGTGTAGTTTGGTGTGTAGGAGTGCTCGGAGTATGTGTCAGACGCTATATGAGTTGGAGGCAGGGAGGAGGAGAAGACTGCAGCACAGTCTGAATTGCATCAGTGACACATAACCATTGCCTTTGTTGAGGGTTAAGCAATCAGCAGAAAAGTGGAAATACTCAGTAAAAGCCTGCTAAAAGTTTACCTTAATCATTTATTTTAACAAAGGCAATGTCACTTCATCTTCTAATTTATTAGCAACATATTTAGACAAGTTCTTGTAGTAGAAGTCTTAGTTTTGAAGGAAGAATGCCATACTCTTTCCTTTTCACATTAAAATTCAGCCATTCCAGCCGTTCAAGATTTCCTTTTGGCAGCAGCTGGGTTTTTCCTCTGTCCTCCGTCTGGCTCCATGTTACCCAGCATGGGATGTAACTCCTCAGAGATTGCATGTTGCCGACTCTCGCAGCCAGACCAATTTCCGTCTCTAGATTCGATTGACATACATGGCATGGCTATGGAATAAACTTCCTATTGTAAGGGCTGTTTATCTCATATGTTTAGTAAAGTTTTCTTATGTTAGTCTTATCTATTGTTGAGATTCTTTTATGTGTTGACTGATATGTTTCACCATAAGTAGCCTCATATTTAAAGAGCACTGTAGCAGTTAACCTTCCTATTCTCTTAACACCTCATTGCTCTCTCTCTGTGTGTGTGTGTGTGTGTGTGTGTGTGTGTGTGTGTGTGTGTGTGTGTGTTCTCCAAGGTTCACTGCTACTCTGCCCTTGCTGAGATGAAACATGCATGACCCTTAACCTTTTGTCATTCCATCTAGCCTTTTAAATCCTTCTCTCGGCATCACTATCATCCACCTAACCATGCTATCTAAAGATGGTCTCAGTTTGCTCAGTATTGTGCCTTTACTGTGTTGTATCATGGCCGGCCTTTTTTCAGAACAATGAGGTCCACTCTTTTCCTCATGTACAAATTCCAACCTAGATGACTTTTCTTATTAAGTCGCATTGCCTCAGCCAAAAGGCCACTTGATCCTCAGTCTTACCATATTAAACACGGTAAATATGATCCCATAGCACAGTACACTTCATGAGCAAAATCATTGCATTACTTATGATCATCTTACTGGTGCATTCTTTCTCCACAAGTCAATTTCAGTTCACCTCGGGCTGTTTTGTTAAATAATAGCGCCACGTCTTCTGTGTTCACAGTGCGTACCACTATTAAGTGTCTGCATTTGTTAATGTGGAGGGATACAAGATACATTTGCAATTTGGGATTGTCTGTCTATCACTGTCAAAAACTTGATGGTAGCAATAGCAAGTAAATACAGACAATTATGCCCTCCTGTTCAGGCCATTTGTATGGATGCATTTACCTTTGGTTTTGATATCATAGGAATAAATATTTGCTACAGATTTTACAGTCATGAAAGCCACACTTAATCAAATTTGGTAAACTAATTTATTCATTAAAGCGGCATTTGAATTACGCAATTCCATAATAAGGGAAGAGTAATTAATTTGCACATTTAACAATAATTAAATGTCAAATAGGCAATCCACCTGTGCAAATATTCCTTCTTTTAATTATGAACAAATACAATTATTGGAAGACAGATTCTTCAGAGCAGCCGAAATGTGTTTTTAGAGATTCAGCTGTTTCAGTAAAAAATCTCTTAAAACCCAGTACCTAAGTACACTACCTGCTCCAACCTAATGATAATGTTGCTCTGTGTCAGCTGGATGTGTGCAAAATCCACTGTTAACATGTTTACCATGTTAACACAAAGTCATCACAATAGCCTGTGGTTGGACTTTAGTTTTTTACATTTAGTTAAACTGTAATTGTGTGAAATGTGGTCCAGTCGACGCTCAAGACAAGTTGCATTGCTGGTACATAACGTTGCATCAGTAATCTTCACCAACAAATGTCCAAATACAAAGACTGTGCCTCTTTATTTATCTCTCATTTGACATACAGCCATGATGTGAGTCATTTTGTGCCATCAGACATTGCAGTTGATAGCAGTCAAGTCAAGCACTTAAAAGGTTGCTATCTCCCACTCTGCTGGTGGTCCATCAGAGATAACCATAATCCCAAACACTCTAGACAAGAGCCTTGGCTTTCAAAGCCAGTAGACGTATCTAAACAAGATCAAATGTGCCCTTCACTTTCTGAAAATTGGATTTCTGTGTCAACATGGGAGTCACGTATTTTGCTCTTATCAAAAGGTAGGTTGTTTATGGTCAATGTTCATTTGTGCTACTTCTCTATTTAAACTGGCTATCAAGAATATGGCTGACAAAGTAAGAGCTGCGTTTTCAACTTAAAAATGAGCAAACTTGAAGATGTTCACCTGCATTCTTTTCAGATGACCCCATTAGTTGTCAAGTTGAGAAACACCACAGTCTGTACTATACTGGAGTTTATGATCTTTTCCTCACAGTAAAAATTTTTGATTTTTCAATGAAACTTTTTGAGGAGCATCATTAAGACAAAACTGTCTTGCCTGGCTTCTCAGATTCTGGCAGAAGAGGCTCAAAGAGAATGCATATTAGTATTAGAAGTTCCACTGGAATGTAACTTTGAACTGTTAAACTTTAAATGCAAAGCTCCGCTTCCAATATAACATAAACTTAGACTTTTTTTTTGAGTGTGTACTGGCAAGTATTGGCAAACCCCAATTTTAACCCGATGATGGCGCTACATGAAAGGTCATGAGAGTACAAAAGTGACTCCAGTTCATCCTGAGTGGACCATAAATGTCTCTACAGACATTTTATCCTAAACTACAAATGTTAATCTCATGAGGGCCCCAGAGGATCACCAAAGTTTTTAGGTTACATCATCTGTTAACAGTGAATGTCTGTCCAAACTTACACGGCGATCCATTTGGTAGTTGGTGATATATTAAAACATAAGTTAGAAGAAAAGTCAGGGGCTCTCTGAAGTCATTAGGTTTTATCCACTGGGGATCATGAATGTCGGAACAAAATTTCATAACAATATATCCAATAGTTGTTTTAGATAGATTGCTTTGCATCTAACAGGTGTGTGTGTGTGTGTTAAATAGGATTCTCTGTTGCACTAAGATTAAGGTAAAATCTCCGTTCAGAGGTTACTCAGGCATTTTTTCTTTTAAAATCCATTATTTAGAACGGCAAACATGCAAATTACTACTTTGTTGGAGAGAAAGGGTTGTATGGGAAGATGGTTTTCAAGATGAGATCAGTATCACCAGAGGAGATAAAATACCAAAGGCAGTGTGATGCGTGAGTTTCTGTACCGAGTTCGGGTCAAGGCATGCGACCAAGTCACCGTCATTCACCAAGTCACATGGTTTCCCACCACCTTCTCAAACATATTTAGGGATCTACACACGACAGGCAACACCCAGCAGGGTAATGTGGTAATTCCGGATGATTAAAGAGGTTTATTCGTTTCTGTGTAAATGTTGATGCCAGCCCCGGCCAAGTTTCACCTGGCTCATCACACGCATTTCCATAACAGTCTTTCATTTCTAAATGAGATATGACAGCTTAGGCTGCATCCAAATGCAAAAACTAAAAAGGTCTACCTATCACTGGGAAAGGATTGGAAAGGGAGGAAAATGTTAATCGCTCTATGGTAAAAATGGTCCTGTACAATTTGCCATTAGAGCGTATATATGACCCCTTATACACAATAAGGTTGCTTAGCGTATAGTTTATTATTATTATTGTTATTATTATTATTATTAGGGAAATTATTTGACTTGGAGGAACCATCTTCCTCTACAGAACAAAAAGCTGCTTTAAAACCTTAACTGTCCTGACTAAATGTTGACTTTTGTTCATTACAGAACTTCATAGGCATCATAATACTTTGCTTGAAACTCATACCACTTAATAATGACTTAATATTGTACTTCACTTTTGTCTACTCAAAAATTCAACTCTGCTACTATCTTCACTGTACAAACGAAACCTTTTTTATTATGGAAGGAAGTTAGCCTTTCTTCAATTTTTATTATTTTTTTCTTTCAAACAGTCCTCTGACACAAACTTGTGATTGTGGGCTGAGTAAATAAACTTGGCTTTGGACAAATGAGCAAGGTGTCCAAACTTGCAGGCCAACTTACCTGCCATGTTGTAGGTCAAATATAATGAGGGTCATTATGGAGGTTGTGGCTCTTGGAGAGGGTCACAATTATTTAGCTTTTTCTTATAACGGTTTCCAGCAAGTGCCACTGGGCTGATGTATGTATGCTTTGGACCCTTCCTGGTGTTCTGAGGACGCTTGTGATTGAACAACATAACGATTGGAAGAATCATTTAAGTCTTTAAAATGCAATGAAACAGACATTCATTTATTGATTTCTTGGACTTCATTACTTCTTGCAGAACAAATGCAACACTTTTTTTGAGGAATAACTAGTGATGTCATGTCCATCTTAATCCACCTCCCTCTGTTAGTTTGTAAAACTATGAATTAGACATGGCCAGTGCACACTTTACTTTAAACATTTATTCATTATTTTTTTATAACAGGTTATGAATTGAGCTTTATTTTGCCTTTCTGTGTGCAGATTTCTTCTTCTTTTTCCGTGGTCCATAATAATGATGCAGTAGAAAGGACTGTAATAACTCATATTCATGAAGCCATACAAAAGCCAACAGCTTCCTGTTCCACTTAAAAATGTCTACATTCAAGAAATAATGCATTTTTATCTTAAAATCAGACTTCACCACTCACTAACTGGCACAAGTTCCATTTAGATTATTTATAATCTAATATTCACTTTTAGTGTATGCATGTATGTAGTTATGTATACCTGTGTGAATGAGGACAACACCGGCTCCTTGAATTTTGACATTCTCTCCGTTGCTTTTGTACACATTTTTCATTTTTATTGTGTAGACCAGTTTTCTATTGATTGTTTTCTCTTTACTTGTATACATTTTAAAAATGCTGTGTCTGCTTGAAACTCGAATTTCTAAATATTTGCCAATAGTTACAAATACTGACCTCTGTTCTTCATTTATCTTTCATGAACACCATTGATGCCACAAGGGAGATGGTCAGTGGCTCCTGCTTTAATTTCTTTTTTGACCTCACCCTTTCAAACTTGAATGTTTTAGTCGCGTGGGTGGCTGCAGAATATGTTAATTCAACTCCATGCAGATGATGCTATTATTATCCTTCGCAGAATGCCATGATCCATGGTTTCCTTATTCATCAAACCTCCCCCACACACATTGCATCGGTCCAGCCTGGAATGGGGCTCACACTTCACCATTTCAGGAAAATCTATTGAGAGGAGACCCCCTAGTCCTTATTTTCTTTCTTTCTACAGAGGACAATCGAACGACATAGCGCCGTTTAGTGATGCATCACTGCCCAAGAAGTATTTCCCTCCTTCAAGTTCGCCACCTCACATTAAACATTTGCTCAAGAAAGCTCCTTTTCTCCTGTAGTTAAGTTTTTTTTCTCCAACATCTGTTGATTTGGATTGCTGTAGTAGGCCAAGTCACATTCCTCTAATCGTGCTAGACAGGTGTCGGTACGAAAAGGAGACTTTTAGTACTTTTAATCTTCTAATTAGTGACTCAACAGAAATTTAATTTGACATTTATTTAATCAATTTAGGGCTGAAAGTAACTTTCATAATTGGTTAACCTGCTGATTATTTTCCTGGTTAATAGATTGAAAAACTTCAATGCCAAAGTTGACAATAATAGTTTAAAACTAATACATTTAAATAACTTTCAAAGCAGACCAAGAAAACAAGTAAATCTTCAAATCATCTTTAAAAAAACATACACCGTTTGGGGCTTTATTTAGGATTGATAGATTGTTGCAGATTAATTCTGTTGATTATTTCATTGAGTGATGATTTCAGCTCTCAATCAGTTCGTTCTTGTAGTTAAAATGTGAAACACTTTATTTCAAAATGTGAGGATTCTATTGCTTTTGAAAAACCTTTGGATGGCAAGGGTTCAGTTTTATTAATCAAGAAATGATCAATGTATGAAATGGAACATTCTCAATATTTGCAGCCATCATTTTCTCATTCATTTATTAATGGCCTTCTCCAGTACCTTCATACATCGAAGGATGCTCAACTTGTACAAGGCTTGTCCAGTATCTGTTGAGACAGTGTGTTGAAACCTTGGCATTGATGTGTATTATTTGTGCACAGTCAAATGAGACATTTGCATTTCCCCACAACCTATCTGCTGCACTGCAATGTAATGGTTGTATTTTTATATACATTCCCTGCTGTTGGAGCCATTGTCTGTTGGGTCACTGGTACCTGAACAGGTTTGTTTGTTGATAATA
>NC_048408.1:10543378-10555206 GCF_013103735.1 Etheostoma cragini
GTTGTTAATGCTTTACCTTATACCAGAAGGAGAGCAACAAAGGAGGCCACGGCCTATTCAAAGGCCACAGTGCAACCCCTCTTGCATGCCAAGCATTCCAATGTGTTGTGTAAAGGTTGAGCCAGCAAAGAGCCTTGAGAGGGCCTTTCTCATGAGAGCCACCCTAAACACACACAGACAAAGCCAGACCAGCTCTGTCTGATGTACCCTGACGTCCACCGGTTTGGGTGCTTTTCTGTGTGGTTCTGTGGTGAGAAAGTGTGACTAAAATGCCAGGATTAGCCAAGTCTCTTACACCTGTCATGTCCTCTCAAATGATCATGATTTAAATCTCTTGCTAAATTCATTTCAGACTTACTGTATAAGATCCACTTTTATTTACTATGTTAATTCACCATGCAAAAAGTTGTCCGGTTTGCAGTGTCACATCACATCAAGTTTTGTGTATAGTCCACAATAACTCTAAAGTTCTAGCTCAAAATGTGGCAGATTTCTTTTTACCAGAACTCTCTTGCTTAGTTTTTCTTTTCAGTAACGAGCCCTAAAGAAAACCATGTGCCAGGTCACAGAGTAATTACAGGTGGAACCCAGGAGTGTCTGAAATGCTGCCAGATGTCAATGCTCCATCACCTGTAAATAGAGCCCTTCCCATGATCCTTCATTGTGTCCTGTGTTTCAATGATCTAATGCTGACGTATTGTGATGTCAAGGGTGACAAAGATATATAAAACCTAATGGCATTTTCCTTACTGGTATGAACTGGATATCTATACCTGGAAAAAAATGTGTTATGGCATTCCCTAAAGCCAATTTAACCAATTCTTAAAGTTTAATTTAAACTGCACACAGGTACCACTGTTTATAAATGGCAGCTGGTCAGTTTGATGTTGAAATATGTTTTAGTTTGTTGTCTTGCAGCACAGGTGCACTGTTTACTGTTTACTCTTCTGTGTTGCCCAAAATGAATCAAACAAAAAGCTTCTGGTGTATATCCTAAATGGCTAACAAGATCAATATGTTTAGTACATTCACCTCTGCTAAATGTTTTAATTTTTAACTAAAGCTGCCATCTTGAGCTTGTGATTTTTACAAGCTGTACAACACTGGGCATGGGCAATCAGTCATTACCTGACATACTGAAGTCACGTAACATTTGCTATTTGATGCAGAGCGTAAAAATATAGAGAGAATAGCCTTGGGCTGGGTGCATGGATGGATTGATGGGTGCTGTGTTTTTCTTTCTGCAACAAGTGGGGGGTGTCCACCTTTTTGCAAAATGACAAGTGTGTACCCCACCCGGTCTCTGTTTGCTACCTCTTCTGTTATGCATATGCCCCCGGTACCCTGCTCGCGTAGGATGCGCTGCGCACAGTGTTGAATGTTGGACTGCACCATTCCTGCTGTCTCCGCCGGGGAGGCTGTAATCCGATCCTGTTTGGAGGAGCCGTCGTGCAGCCTGTGAGGAGGGAGAGAGCACTGCTTTGCTGCTCTGACGCTCTCCCCTCCACTCCTCCCCTTTCTGCCGAGTGTCACCCTCTTTCTCCCTCATCTGTTCACTCCCTGCTCGGTGAGGCTGGTCGGCGGCGCACACGCCTCCGGGATCATCACATCGCATTGTTCACCCCACCGACCGAGCCCCATTTAAGTCGGCGTGACGCGACAGAGCTTTTTCTCTCTTATTTTTTTTTCTTCTTCTAATGCCTATACCGGGGAAATCTACCACATGCACGCCACTCCGGTGACTTGCCCGAGCATGTTCGCATCAGAGACGGCGTCGGATTTACCTGAGAGTGCGTTGCCCTCACACTGTCAGAGCGATCTCCCCACCACGCACTCCGATTTGGACTTCACCGATTGTCACTGAAGAGGAAAAAGGAAAACACCGGATTACAAGGATGGGGTTCTACGGCACTTTAAAGATGATTTTCTACAAAGTGAGTAGTCTTGTATGGTTGTATTAACCGCCCATGTCACCTCCTACACATCCCCGTCCCTCGTTATTTAGGGTTTGACTCGCTTTGTCGCCCTCATTACCTTTGACGCGCCTCTCGCGGTAGATGGTGCGGCCACTGCGGAGGATGAACAGCAGTGTAGCAGACCCCCAGAGACGCCGCTTTAATTGGGCCTATATAGTATGTCAGCGCTGCTTTAATGGTACAATATTGCGACGCGATTGGCATCCTTTCCTTTATAGTAACTTTAGCAGAGTAAATAAACGCCACTTCACCAATTCAGGGCTTATTGTTGTATTTGTGAAGTGGTTACTACTGTGGCACTCGTATGACCATTCAAATCAGCAATGCTCGATGAAAATATGTTTTGTATTTCCGCGTTATACACTATTTCCTGTTTCTGGCTGGCATAAAGATCCCATTTTGCATCAGCTTTGGCTCGATGCTCCCTGCACTGTTTATCAACTGTGGTCATCCCCTCAACATAACCTAGCTGATGATTTAGTTATAGCATATATAATACATAGCTAATATTACATCCATCTCTAAAACATGCAGACTTCCACTTTTGCAAATAACTATCAGTTCCAGGAACAAAAATAGTCCGTTCCACCCTGCTATCCTCCCAGGTTTGCAGGGCTATTATGATTCTACATTATGCAGCAGTGGTTATCTTGCAGTGACCAAAGTGACGGCTTGAGATGCATGCATGTGATCAGTCTGCTGTTGCCTGTTGGAGCAGCCTATTCCCTGACATTGTGCACACGCCTCAGGCTCCAACCACAGATAATGGGTCACTGTGTCAGACTGCGTGAGGTAGAGAATATCCTCAAGGATGTTGGGTGTATTGTGCTGGATGGCAGCCATGAAATGATGCTCATTTAGTTGGAAATGGGGGAACACAAACAAGAATATGAAAGGGAATCCATTACGCAGTGTGTGTGTGTTTGTGTATATAAAGTAAACCGTTTTATTAATCACTTATCATTGAAAATCTTTTGCAGTGGGGGGATTTTTCTATGTAGCTGTGTGCACTTTGTCTATGAGGTGGTGACGCTTGCACTCAATTAATCATAATAATTAAGTGAAAATGTAATTCTGAATCAATGGGCAATAGTTTATTTAATTAAAGCATGACCCATTTGTATTCTCATCCATTTTGTGGGTGTCCTCATCTTGAAATATCAGGATTTTGAAGTCAGCCCTTAGAGATTGAATATTTTTATGCCGCACTTTGATGGTACAGAAAGACGCTGAAACACCAAGACGGACTTATTTTGGAAGACATTCAAACCCATTTTCCCCATTTGATAGACCAATCCTACAAATTGCCGGTTCTTTCCAATATGGCCAGTTCTTGAATGCCTTGCTGCATCTCAAATGATGTTAATTGACATGATGAAGCTGTTTTCATGGCTGCTTGAAAAGATATTTGTAAAAATGAGAAAAGATTTTACAAGTGACTGATGCTACAGGATGTAGTCTGCGTTGAAATGAATCAACACATTATGTTGGAGTGATTGCTGTCTTTAAAACATCATTAACTCTCTGTGGATCCATCTGTCGTGCTTTTGGCCAGATAGGGAAGGAGAAGCCAAGAGGAAGGAGGGGAGGACTGATTAGTGGTGATTTACAAACGCTGCGTGCTCTGGTTACCTTTTTCCCAGGCTGAAACACAAGAAGAGGCTCGTTACACGCTGCTTTTACACGCCCGCATTTAGTTTGAGGTTTTCTTGTGCATGCGTGCGCACGTGCACACACAGACACACACACACACACACACACACACACACACACACACACACACACACACACACACACACACACACACACTTACTTAAAGGCAGCCAGTACCCCCTCTTTTCTCTCTCCCACTCTGAAACACACACACCAACACACACACACCCAAATTCATGCATACCCACACCCGGGCTCTCCTTGGCTACTGAACTGCCATTGCAGTGAGATCACCGCTTGAAGAACAAGGCAGTCGGGTTTAAGACCTGGACCTTAACAAGCAGGAGTATCTTGTAAACCCCCCCTTTATATTCTTTAGCAATCAAAAGGCTGTTATTTTTACTATATTTTAGAAAGATATTTTAAATGTGGAAAAGTGAAACAGAAAAAGACTTGCAACCTTTTGAATTGTTTTTGACTGCATTTGCTTTGTTTTGCCACATAGATTACATTTCCCAGTGCCTTTGATATTTCCGTAACTAATTACTAATGATTTGAACAGCTCTTCTATTGAATCCCTCCTGCAGCTTTACACAGGAGCTGACTTGTGAGGAAAAGATCACAAATCTTTGGTCAGATCATAGTGTAATGTCCAGGGGACACCTAACCTGCAGTACAAGTTGGTTTTCTGGTCATGTACTCATGCCTCTCTAAACTCAGGCTTTGGTTGTTGTGTCAGTTGTCTTGGTGCATTGATTCATTCTGTACTCCACATTAAATACTGAGGTAGCCTGCATTGATACAAAATGCATGGGTGCAGTTGCAGATAGTCATCATTTAGCATTTCTGAATTGTTTCTCTTGGTCATTGTTTTTTTTATGTATTTGCTTGCTGGTCTCAACACTCAAACTGTGCCACTCAGACTGAAAACACGAAGAGGACAAACACACACTTGCCAAATTATAGTGATAAACAAAAAACACACTTCTTGAGAGACATGTAATCATGCCACTGTAAAGCCAGACAGTATGAAGTCAAATGTCCAGTGGTGTTTTCTTGTGTAAGATCCAATGCTACAATAACATTCCAAAAATACATTTAAAAAAACAAGTTTATCTTCAAGGTGGTTTCTGCTTTCTAAAAGTCATTATCAGTTTCTACAGTTGGAGGTTAGATTGAAGTTCTGCAACAGCAACACATTGTGGCTGAACAGGCTGGAACCGTAGACAAACCATTCCTAAAGGGAAGTACAAAAAAATTCTTACCAGACAAAAACCATGAAGGAATCATTGTGCACTATGATGTTGGTACTGCTGGTGGGTCATATATCGCTGATTTTTAAGTAAAGTCTGGAGCGAGAATTGAGAGAAAAAGTCTTTTCATAAACAGAAGGACAATAATCAGATCTTGCTAAGTTTTAAACATGAAACGCGTTTAATTAATCAAGAAAAAAGGCCAGACTGTTGCATTGTATATCTTATTTTGGCAAGACACTTAGGTTCAGTTAGCTTGTGAATCATGAGGAACCGGCGATGAGATGGTGATCACTTGCATGTGTAGTGAGAGGCCTTGCCAGAGAGTGTAGCAGGCATAGGATGAAGAAAGTTGGCTTGCAAGGGCTCACACAGGCTTCTTTGTTTGTGCAGTTGGGTAGGTGGTAACAGGGACTCAGGGGTGTGTCCACAAGCAGGTGATAGAAAGGAATAAAGAACTGACATGCACTGTTTTTGTTTCTCGAGTATCAGTATGGAAACGTCACTGCCAAAGAATGCACCCTGTCTCCTCCCTTTGTGGTTATGTTGTGTGCATGAACATGGTGTACACTTGGAGTTTTGGTTGTGAATGTACCAGTTCCTCTGGATATTGTGGGGTGTCTGGTTGATCAAGGATTTTCTAAATGGAATATTATCAAAATAAAGTACAGCATTGTTAAACAAGGACCTGCTTTCAATCTTGCTATCTCATAATGCTGAGCTGCCTCAACCACAGATAGGTGGAATCTTGAGCCTATGCATTAAAGTTTAATTTCCTATTTGCATAAAACTGTTGCAATACTTTGGTGGGTGTCTGTATTTTAATATGCTGGATTTCAGACATAATGTTAACAAAGTCTGACTTGCAAAAGCAATTTTCAGCCATTTATATAAATGTCTGTTTCCTTTTTTTTTAAATTTGCTTTTCAAGAACTGGCTTCTCAATCAAAAATCAAAGTGACTTAGATTCTGTTTTTGAAATAAAGTTATGAGAAAGGAAGGAAACAATGAATTATACAACACCAGATTCTGTATGGTGTACATTTGTATTTTCTTCTCAGAAGAATGCAATGCAATGTAATCATTAAGTTTGGTTTTATAATTCAGTGTCCGCCAGTGTTATGCTCTATTGGTTTCTCATGTTTTTCTTCTTTCTTTTTCAGATGAAAAGAAAGTTGGACCATGGCCCCGAGGTCCGATCTTTCCCTTCAGGAAAAAAGCCCTGTAAAGGCCCTGAGTATCCAAGGTAAAGAAACCTAGATTTCACAGAGACACACCTTCTCCCATGTTTCCTTGCACTGTGTTGCATTTGTTTCCTACCTTCCTAGCCATATCTCCTTATTTTATTGCTGTACACACTGATTGATGCCACCTTGAAAATAACTAATAAGAGGGATGAACAAAGAAGCTGTGTGTCTTAAAACAGAATAATGCTTCACATCATATTGTATATCCAGCATTCAACCAGAAGCCCCAGATGTTTCTCTAGCCCTCAATATTTAATGCACGTGTTCACATGTAGCCACATTAAAATTCAGACTGAACACAGCCAATTGACTGTAAATGTTGCCATGTAGCTTGCTGCGTCTCAGCTTCCCTTCCCATTAAAAATGAATCAGTAATGAAATGGACCCCCAGCTTTTCATTTCGCTGTCAGCAAGCAAAATCTGGGGTATTGAGGGTGCCCGCTGGATGGTTCCTCCCGCTGCCCTTACATTACAAGGGCACATGGGTGCCCTTTGAAGTCCTGTGCTGCTTTTCACTTACAGGTTATTACAACAGGAGAGTCTGGTCTCGGACAGAAATATGTAGGATTGTGCATACTTTGAAGTCTCTAAAGGAAAAATATATATCAAGAAAAAAAAAAAATCTTGCACTGTCCCTGTCAAATAAAAAAATAACTAAATTCAATTCAAAAAAATTACTTAAGTTTTTGGGGATTTCGCCATAGTGCACGTCAGTTTTGCTTCTCCGTCTGTGACCAACAGGATAACATTCAGTTTGAAACTACTAAAACAGTTTTTAAATTTGCACAGTTAAGAAGTAATTTATATTCCTCAGTTCCCACAGGAGTTCCATTACTGTTACATAATCTCATAATAAACCAGACTTAACCTTTAGCATAATGTAAAAATGAATCACTTTTTTTAATTTGCCTAGCAGAATGCACTTCCTTTTAACCTTTCTTAAACTCATCAGATCTCACTAAGCTTTAATAATTTTTTTTTGTATACCTCTAATTGCTAAATCAAATCAATAATGGGCAAAAATGCTTTTAGTGCAGCTTTAGATATTTAACTTAGCAGTATGGGACCCATCAGCCATCTTTCATGTTTTTTGTCCACTACAAAATAATTTGCGGTTGACAAATCTACGAAGGTTGCAGCTAAATTAATCCGTGAACAACAAAAAATGCCCTGAAATCGAGTTTGTTGTTCTAATAAAAAGTGTATACTTTAAATGTCTGTAATGTTTTCCTAATGCTTCTATTTGTTTTGTAAAACTTCTTGTGAAAAGCAGTGCTTTTATGGCCTCTCTTTAATGTCTGTTTGTCATTTGCCTGTGAAGATGTCATATTGTTATTATTATTATTATTATTATTATTATTATTATTATTATTGTTAGCTTCTAAAGGTTTCTTTTTCCTTGTAAATTGCAGCCCGACAGGAATTGTCCCATGTCCAGCCACACCCACCACATTTGGCCACATCAGAACAGCCAATGGTCAGGGGCAGCAGAGACGGCGTATCACCTCAATCCAGCCACCCACGGGTCTCCAAGAATGGCTCCGAACATTTCAGGTGAGTACATCGGAGTTTTCTTCTTCGTCCCTTTTTCTTTTCCCCCCCATGGGCCCCTCCAGCAAAAGCTCATCAAAAAGCAGATGTTGTGCCCAATCATTGTTCACTTAGTCTAAGAGATAATTGCTGCCTTGTTGTTCTGGCCCACCACATTACCATAGCCACTGTAGCGTAGAATTGGAATTAGCTGTACCTGTTCAGACTTTAAAGCAGAGTTACGTTTCTACTGTAGACTTATAGTCTGTACTAAAAGTTGAACACATGTCTTCTATGGTCCTCTGATATTAAGACGTGAAAGTCACTGCGGTATGATCTAAGCCTATTGTTAACTTGTTGTGTATCTTTACTGCATTATCCAGGGACAATAATGCAGGTTTTGGATCTCTTACAAGGTCATTTTGTGTCCGTGATTAACAAGAATAGACAACGTTCTACGTGATAATTGTATCTTGTTTCAACAACTTCAGTGAATACTCCGTCTATAGAGAACATAAACAGACCTAAATAAAGACCAAAATCTAATACTTTATTATACCCTATTTCTATATTCATTTTTCTATATTATCATTGTCGGTACAGATGCAACATAATAGAGCTATATCTTTCATCTTAGACTTAAGCTCTAATGATTCCAGACTTCATGAAAAATAGGATGTCGTTTAAACGTATTAGCCTTGATGGGGTCTCTATGATTTCCTATATAATTGGTTGCCATGGACTTCATTACCTTAGAGAGCTTAAGCTCATTATGTTTGAATAGCTGGGCAAACCTGTGACACCTCAGTGTTTATTTTACGTATATTAGTCTTCAAGCCTGACCTGCTGCAGTCTAATGTCTTTCATTTGACAGTTCAGACAGCCAAACCTCAAACTTACATTCTGTACATTCCCCAGTCCAGTCCTAGCCTGTTGCTACTATTAGGGAGTGAGGAGTGGTCATGGCAAGGTCAGGTCTTACATTAAAGGTTTAGATACAGTTTTGGAGAATACGCTTATTTGCACTTTTCGTGGAAGTTAGATGAGCCGATTGATGCCACTCATGTCTCAGGAGGTCTCTGAACCCCCTGATTATCTCTAGAACCAGCACCTCTGGCTAAAGCTTTTAGCTGCCAAATTACAGGTGGTTTGCGTGTGCCAGATTTTCCATCCTGCCTTGTAGCCTGTAATCATTGTTAGACTTCATCACTCCATAGAGAAAAACAGCTACAGCTGTTGGGTCCAACATACGGTGCAGTGCTAGTCATCAGCCAGCTTTAAACAACTGAATGTTCAAGCAGAAGAAATAACCCTACAGAGTTCTAATAATGTTGTTGATAGAGCGTGGTTCCTGATGTTCACATTTTCCTCTGTTGGCTGCTAGAAATAGGCAGGTGCCTCGAGCAAGTTTGTGCTGCTGTAAAAGGCACGTAGGGAACATTAACTTGTTCCAGACACACTGCACAAGGCAACACGTTTCCAAGGCGCTCCAATCAACGTAAAATAAGAGCCTACGCAAGCACAATTAGGCGGCTAGTTTGACCACAATAAATTGGCACAATCAGCCCATAATGCCCCGCTGCTATGTTTTTCAGTTAACATTTACAGCTGTGCTGGGTGTGGCAATCCAAATGCTGAGGTTTAAATGAATATTCTACTAACAGTATATCACCACCTGTGATAGCCAAACATATTTTTCCCTTTTCATTTTGAGAACCTCTAGAGAGGACAGTACAGAGAGAACACAGACGGTAAAGACTGCAGTGAAATAAAAAGCAATAAAAGCCAATACGATACACCGCTGTACAAGTCAGTCCCTATAATGTTGTACTGCAGAAAGTGTAATGGTACATGATTAAGGACATAAAAAAGAAATTGCAGAGTCAGTAAACACAACTTGATACAAGAGGAAATAGAGGAATGTTATGCTGCGTTTGAAATTGTAAAGTAGGTGAACATGGTGCTCCTGAAAAGCAAGCGGTGCAAAATCTCATGGATGTCAACTGGAAACTTTATCGTTTTGAAAAATAACATTATGAATGTTGATAAAGTGTCAGACAAATCTTGACATGGCTGACGACCCGTGCAGCTCAGTATTTTTTTTTTTAATGGCTACACCTTCTCCCCTTTGAAACGGCCTTTGGTTGTGATGCTCATAATGTTTAGCCTTGTGTTGACTCCACAGATTCTCTTTTCAATTGTTTTTTCATTAGCAGAGTTAAGATTTCTGTGCTTTCATTTGTTTTTAAGAATATGTAGTGTAGCTTTACTTCCAATCTGTATTTAGTCATATTAGACAGAAGCGGCTGTTAAATGAATGTAATGTAGAGGATGCCATATTTGTTAAACCAGTTCCTCTGTGTTCCAGAGCTGGACTGGCCCAGAGAAGCTGCTGGCGCTGGATGAGTTGATAGACAGCTGTGAGCCCACACAAGTCAAGCATATGATGCAGGTGATCGAGCCGCAGTTTCAGCGAGACTTTATCTCCCTGCTGCCCAAAGAGGTGAGTTCCTGAATACCCTTTATCTTAAGTCCTTGTCCTCCTGTTCCTCTTCCGTCTGAGCTGTTTGAACTCCCCCCCAAATCCCTTGTAATAGACATTGTTTTGTGAATGTGCAAAACGTGACCGAGACGAGGCTTCCTCTACAGCTGTAATCCTGTCGCCGTCTTCCTTCAGATCATCTAACAACATCCGTAGTGGGGTGTCTTGTTCCTGCTCTGCATCATAACTGACAATACAAACAATCTAAAGTGCCACGGTGACGATAAGATCACATAAGGGATTCTTACAAAACAACCTCAATCCACCGTATCTGTTGTAGTTGATCAAATACTCAACGCCTTGTCTCTCTCTGGCAGGTGTTGGGATGAAAGGAGGGGCTTGGTGGCGTAGGATGCAAGGTTTAAAGGTGTCAGCACCACTTGCTCTAAAGCCAGATACAGAACAGCATCATGCGTGTTCTCGCCAGGACATCAGCCCGGTCTTTTCATTCTTTTTCTTTTTCTCTTTTTTTTATACCCTGTTCCTTCTTTTGATAATCCTGTCTGCCCTCTCTGCCAGAGCTGCTGGAAATATATTGAAGGGCTGTCAAGAAATTTTAACAGGACAATCCCTGTGGCCGCACTATAGATACAGTTGAAATTGAAACCACCTAGAGAATCTGCAGAAGGTGGTGTGTTGGGCTTAAAAAAGCAATCGCTCGAGGTCCATTCATAAAACTTCTGAAATATCCTGTAGCCCGATAATGACTACAGGCTTAGACAGGCTTTAAAGGTGATTTAGGTATGTCAAGGTTTGTGGATTTTGTCTGGGACAAGTGATTTGAAATATCCCTAAAACTAAACTTTGATACCGGAATACCTTCAGCAGGTAGACATAACAACATAAAAGCCTTATGTCCTTCATGGTGACCCTCAGTCCTCTTTGAAATGTTGTCAAAGAAGTTTTGAACTGTGTGAAGTCGGATATTTTACAACAAACCCCCTCCGTATTTTCCACAAAGGTACAGTGAGATTCAGATCAGGGGCCCAATTTGACTAAGATAGACTTTGACTATGGCCTAAATCTAACAAATAGTCTGATTTCATATGGACATACCTAGTAGCTCTTGACAATCTTAACTGGACTAAATTGCAAGGAATTCTGGGTAAAAAAAATGGCAGTGTCAAGCCTCTCAGCTCTGTTTGCTCCAGAAGATTAACGACCTTCAACAGTTACAGGGGTGATTCACTGAGAATATGCAGCAAAGAGTATAATTATACAAAAATATGTATTTGGTAAAAATAGTACTGATTTATGTAATTCATTAATCGTTTGGCAAAAAAATTGACAAACTAATTATCTGGTTCCAGCTTCTCAAATGTGAGGATTTATTGATGACAGGATCCTTTATCCTAAATGATAGTAAATTCAATATCTTTGGGTTTCAGACATTAGGCCAAACAAAACAAGCAATGAATACATCACATTAGGCTGAGAAATTTAAAACAACTAATCAAGAAAATAATGGGGTGGGTTAATTGTAGATGAAAATTATGCCAAAATTGGGACGGGCCTAACTTTACAATGAAGTCTAAAATGTCTTTGTGACACAAGCCCCCGGTATTCCTGATGTTCATGACGCCTCTTCTGAATTTTGTCACACAGTGTGCCGTGGGTCATTATCATC
>NC_048408.1:10555421-10559448 GCF_013103735.1 Etheostoma cragini
GGCTGTGTCAATCTCCTGTTGTGTATTTTTTATTTGGCTTTAATAGAAACGTTGACTCAATTCTGTGGTAATACAATTGTCTGCCCTGTCAGTTAGGTTAATGCTGTTAAAATTGTGCACAGTTTACTTGGCAAGTGTGTTTTCTCAGCTTTTTCTTTTTTTCATTGGTTTTGTTATTTCAACCCTAAACTCTTCTATAAGGTGCTTGTACGGTATACGCCCGCAGCAGTGAATAATTGGTGCTTTTTGTATATCCTTTTCCATTCACACCTCTCACATTCCTCGTCCTCGTCTTTCAACAGCTGGCTTTGTATGTGCTGTCATTCCTGGAACCGAAGGACCTACTCCAAGCAGCCCAGACGTGTCGCTACTGGCGGATCCTGGCAGAAGACAACCTGCTGTGGAGGGAGAAATGCAGGGAAGAAGGTGAGTCTTAAGTCTTTGCAACAGATGCAGACAGAAAGAAAATCACCCAGCGAGAGCAGTCTGGAGCTACTGTTGTGGGCAATGCTGTGCTTAAAGATGCTGTTATACCTATTTTTAAAATAACCTTTTAGCGGCCTGTTAGTCCAATCTGCATCCATCTCTATCCTCATAGGCATCGATGAGCCTCTGCCCCTCAAGAAGAGGAAAATCGTCAAGCCTGGCTTCACTCATAGCCCCTGGAAGAGTGCCTACATCAGGCAGCACAGAATAGACACCAACTGGAGGAGAGGGGACCTCAAATCACCCAAGGTAGCTTTTCCTTTAAACTTACATTCCCCAGGTAGCTTCTCTTACAGATCTGATTTCTAATGGCTTTGAGTCACAGAAAGTAGATGGAAAGTTAGTGATAGGTCAAGACTCTGCAGTATTCTTGTTGAATAATTGAGCTGCAGCAAAGGAGGACTCTTTTTGTCTTTTTCCATAAAACAGCTAGAGCTGATCCTTAATGGGTGTACGCTTTTGCGTCTTTCAAAACCGCCACGGGTAGTTTTAGGCCGACACTGATGCAAATTTGGTTATTGTGCTTTTCATACCCCTTTGCATCTGTTGTTTGCTGAGCTAGCAGTGCTGTGACATAGTATGACACACACACTGCTTACAGAGCTGTGTACACCTGCAGCACTTGGTGACATTTCCCTCTCATCTCCTCTTTGATATACAAAGCACCGGAGACGTGTCATTGTCAGCCTCAATTCTTGCTGTGTCATTCTGCATCCCCCCTGCACTCCGTGTCCTTCTCATTGCATCTCTCTTTATCTATCCATCTTAAGGTGTTGAAAGGTCATGATGACCATGTGATCACCTGCCTCCAGTTCTGTGGCAACCGCATCGTCAGCGGCTCTGACGACAACACGCTAAAAGTCTGGTCAGCCATCACAGGAAAGGTATGGGTTAACTGCTTTTCTATTTCCTGTTTTCTTCTTTTATCTTAGTAGCTTCCTTTTCTTCTGCACTTTTGTCAGATGTTAATGGATGTAAAGCATGCAGTTCAAGTTGAATGAACTTCATTAATTTTTCAGACTTGTTGATTTGGACATTTCTTAACTATTTATAAGACTTCCTGTCATTTTAAGTAGTGTGTTTTACATCAAAATCGCTTTCCTATCTGACGCCTATCTGCATCTTCGATCTATCTTAGTCTAGTGTGTTCTTTTACATTTTTCTGTTTTGCAGACTTGTTACACAGCACATGTCCGCAAGAGTTGTTAGTATGCATAGCTGAAGCTGGTGCAGCCACACAGGCCTTGGCTGCAGCTTTACACTGTGTATTAAAAAAGGAAAGCAGTGCTTGTACTCTGGCGTTGGAGAGAGGTTTTCAGATGGTTGTGAATCGCAGCGCTTTCATGCCTCAATGTTGGACTCCATTTTCAAAAAATATTTTCACAAAACAAATCTGTGAACTGTTGAATATTTGTCTTTTCCACTCTATTCTTTTTACCTTTACTTTGCTAAATAAATGAGATACGTTTGAACAAAAAATAAAAATGCATTCAAAGAAAACCCTTTTAGAGAAGTTGATATGCTGCATGGTCACACTGCAGTACGTTTCTGTTGCTTTTTATTGCTTTAAAGACTTGGCCCAACAGATAGGATAGTTGGCATTCAGCCAACTGGTCATCATCAGTCCCAGCATTTGCTGATCTGGACAGATCTTGCCAAAGTCATCCGATACAATGGCGTACAATTTGGCTCTCCTTCAGCCAAAGACTAACATCTGGATGAAAGGTTGTGTGTTACAGCTGCATCGGCTCCATATTGGTGGTAGAAAACAGCGCTGAGTCACATTGCCAGCAGGCTCACCTGCTTCTTGTGAAACCACCCTGCATTCAGACCGGCATCACAGACGCACAGTACATTGTCTGTGGTTTCTACAACACTAATCCACCTGTGATTTGTTTGTTTACATTAGTCATGAAGAAGAGATGAACCTCAATCCGTTTCTGTTTGGGTACTTTATTCAGAGCACAACCCCCCTTTGTGGATTTCATCTCTTTGCTTCCTTAGCTCTCAACACCAGAGTGAGAATCTCTCACTGGAGAGTAGGGTTGGGCATCAAGAACCGATTCCTACTTGGAATCGTTTCAAAAAGTCCCATTCCAGTAGAATTGTTTCTTAATTGGAATCGTTTGAAGGATTATGGTTTCAAATCCGATCATCGCTTCCCAATTTAATAGGTTTCAAGTTTTGATTTACGTAAGCAGGCAGAGGCTTGTTGTTTTGCAGCCATGTAGCGCAGTAAGCAGCACTCTAATGTGGCTTTATTTTACATTGAAAAAGCCCTGTAAACGGCAACCCACCATTGTATCAAAATTAAAACGTTCCTCTTATTTGTTAAATATGCATGTGACCCACCACAACTCCACCCCTCAAAGATCGGAATCGATAACAACCGGAATGAACTCATAATTGTTAAAATCCAAGCAACGCCCAACACTACTGGAGAGGAATGGCCAATTAAGCCTCGTCAACCATTTTGGGTGTAGTAGCCGTTGATGCCAGTAAAACCGTAAAGTAAAAATACAAGGGTATTATCAGTACCTGCGTTTGTTTTTCCTCTGCTGTCAACATTCTTTATATAGTCCCTGCCAGGGTATTTGAGGACCTGATTGCTATGTTCTTTCTCACAATCAGCTTGTCCCCATGAGATTACTGCGTGTAAAGTGGCTATCAGTGATCTCAGGGTGTTACACAGTTTGAGATGGCCCTAGGATGAATGTCTCTTGTGGCTACCAATCCATGTGCCAATATCTGTTATTTTTTGCATATATGGCATCTACTCTATAATCTTTCATTTAAAAGTGATTTGTTTGACCTTGATGGATCTTTTACGTTTTACATTAATTCTCAGACTTCAGAGAAAGTTCAGGGTACCCTTCCACAGCTAAACCAACAACACCAGATCATAGGCCTTACTCAGGATCAATAAGAGATAGCAGAACAATGACCAGAGATGGAAGAGCTTGGTTGTTAGTCTGTAAACGTTCTGCTTTTGAAGCGTGTCACCATTAGACTGAAGATGTGGTTTTCTTGCCTTTTTCTTGCCTACATTCTCTAAAAAGTTGTTTTTCATTCAACAGGAGGAAAGTAGTCCCTGCTTAAATGAGTTTGTTGGACGATTATAGATTAATAAGGGTAAACTAGCTCAAACTCACGGAGATCAGCAGTTAATTCTGTCCTTTCTTCAGAGGAGAGATTTGAAATGCAGCTCTGGCAGCTTGCACCGCAGGTAGAGGATTTAAATTGATGAGGCGGAAAAAGAAATTGGTCACACCATAGACAAGTTGTGCCAGAGGTAGAGCAGCGTTAAGACTTCTTCTTGGCCACTTGTGCTGCCTTTCCTCAGAAACCTTGTGTTCAATTTAGAGCAATGAAAAAGATTCCGCCTGTGATGGGACATTGCGGGGTGAATCAAGTGGTGTTACATCAGTTTGCTGCGTCCGGTTATCTTCTGTTTTCTCTACATAGAGCACATCTCTAAATAAGGCTTCAGTTATGTGGCTACCGAAGATTGTAAGAAACAAAGATGTTTTTGTGCGTGCGT
>NC_048408.1:10559548-10577749 GCF_013103735.1 Etheostoma cragini
ACATGGCTTCATTTTAATGTGCAGTGCAGGATTGCCAAGCTCAAAAGATATCTGCTGTTTTATCTTTGCCGCCAGTTTTGTTCCCCTTGATTTCTCTTGTTATATAAAACAGAGCAAATTGGACCCTTGCAATGAGGCAATCAGAATTATAATTTGAGCACATATGCATATGCCTCCACAGCTCTGAAAGCCCTGGGCCGTTGCTTAGCGATCAGGTAAGAGAATGGGGATTTGATTGTGGCGAAAGTATTGCATTAGAGATTAAACATGTAAAATGAATCTGTTGAAGCTTGCATGGGAAGTTCGGATTTGCGGCCTGGTAGAAAGCTTGTTTTCCTGCTGTAGCAGCAGATGCTTAGACAACACTTGAAGGCTCTGTCTTTACCTGATGGACCCTTGTCTCTGCCTGTCTTCCAGTTTAAGTGAAAGATGTCAATCTTCCAAATACAAACAGCTGCACCCATCTCAGTGATTCGAAGGTGGCTGCCAGAGCAGCGCATGTCCTTGGTGGCGTATGTCAGCAGCAGTCTCAGCTGTCAGGCCGATCTAAGATGGCAGACCTCTATGGACTGCTGTCATACCCAGGGAGAGGTGTCCTTTGCCAGATGCTTTAGCTGCATGGATACCCAAATTACCTTGTACTCCTTTTTTTTTTTTAACTAACAGATATTAGAGATTGCTTTTGTAGCTGTAAGTGTAAGATTATTGGATACAGGTAAATTATTACTACTTATTATATTTTGCTGATTTAAATCCAGCTTGGTGTCATGGAAGTGTGGGCATTGTGTGCAGATAAATGCTGTCTGGCTTCCCTCTGTGACCGAGCAGCGGAAGTCTCTTGATATCTCCCAGTTTACACGGGATGCCTCATGAAGGCCCGTTGATATGATCTGGGCAGACCTTGGCTCCTCCAAACTGTGCTTTGGCGCCACAGAGGGAAGCTTAGCACTGTTCATGCAAACACACTGCCCACACACTGTCCATGATAATTCTGTAGTGGAAAACAGTGTATCTGTGCATATGTGACACATCATCAGCTCTTGGTGGCTCAGTTGGTTTAAGTATCCCAGCAGAAATAACTCTTC
This sequence comes from Etheostoma cragini, assembly GCF_013103735.1. Lineage (NCBI taxonomy): Eukaryota > Metazoa > Chordata > Actinopteri > Perciformes > Percidae > Etheostoma > Etheostoma cragini. Next base: position 10,560,634 of record NC_048408.1, read on the forward strand.
ACTAAATTCATTACTTTAGGCTATCTATCAAGAGGCCATTGAATATATTATAGCACATGATCACTGATCACTGATCAGAGAGAGCAAAACAGAAAATAATAGCCACACATGGCTGGTCCTAAGCATGCTGAATGTTGATTCAACTGTAGCCTGTAGGGTAATCTTTTAATCATGCAGCATCAGTCTATAATTATATTTATTGACCTGTGGTAGTTTGATTTAACCTTTTCAAATAATTAGCTTTATGAGCGTTAGCCTTGTTAATCTCTGTTTTCTGATATTTCCTGCTGAGGCAAAGAATGGCTTTTTTAAACTACAGTAAATAACTGCAATGGTATAGAGTTCTGGGGCTGCTATAATGAAAACACCTACACTGTTTTTCTTTATATGAATAGAAGATATAATGCAAATGTTAAGCACAGTATGAAAGCTGCCATGTGTTTAAAGAAAGGTTCATTAAAAGAATGCAAATCTTCTTTCACTCTCAGGGACGGCCTCATTTTATGTTTGTTTTATAGACCGATAAAGACGCTTAAGCCCTTCGATTCAGGTATTCTCTCTTCCCACGCAGTGTTTGAGTAGGCTCTATTCACACACTGTGATTCTTGTTCTTGGAACCTCGACCACTGGCTTTGATTCACTCAAACAATCTTGCATCCATGGGAGTATGATTACAATAAACTGCCGGCCTGTGTTTAAGTGTTAGAGAAGAAAAGCAAATATGTATTACAAATGTGGATTAAAATGCATGTTTGACAGTCAGAACGTTGTAAATAATCCTAATAATGTACCACAATATTCCTCAAATTAGCCATGTGTCTGCCATCTTTTAAATGCGATAAATTGTTATTCTGCCAGATGTTTTTGCAGCTGTAGTATTATTCATGTTGCTGCTGTATAAAGCTAAAAAAAGGACCATGGTAATAAAACAAGAGCAACTTTTAACACTCTAGTGAGGTTGATTGTCAGGTCATGCCCCATTGGCCCACAGTTAACGAAGTGATTCTCTTTATCACAGGAGAGGGGGGAAGACAGGCTGCGGCATCATCTTCCTCTCACTCACTGCAATAAAAACCTCTCGCCCTGCGCCGCCATTTACCGCTCTGCGGCTTATCAGCTGCAGTCAGGGGGTCACATGTTGAACACTTCATTGACACGCTCTACTCTGAACCCGATTATAACCACAGAACTCGCGACCGACCTATTCCACAGTTTGCTCCTTTCCCCAAAGGATTAGAATTGAATAGGATTGATTAGAATGAATAGTCCGCTTTTCCAGCAGATAAGTAAAAGCAATTATAAAAGTCCCAGCACAGCCCAGCAGGTAGGGAATGACTCAGGTCAGAAATGTCATTGCACTTGTCTTTTTTTTCCCTTGAAGGCAAAAGGAGATAACAGTGGGGGGGATGTGGAGTTCTTGTAGTCAAATATGAAAGATATGAATGAAATCACCCTAAATGCCTTTGAAAGTTTTTAAACATCCAAAAGTTGCGGTAGCAGTGAGAACTATACTGATCGAGTCTCTTCTTCTTCTTTTGTGATCTTGTCAGTGTCTGCGCACATTGGTGGGCCACACAGGGGGGGTGTGGTCATCCCAGATGCGAGACAACATCATTATCAGCGGCTCCACTGATCGCACACTCAAGGTCTGGAACGCAGAGACAGGAGAATGTATCCACACCCTCTACGGGCATACCTCAACAGTGCGCTGCATGCACCTACATGAGAAAAGGTATTGGGCAATCTCATCGTTAAGCTTCATCAAGTGTAAAATTAAATAAAACTCTTTTGTAGTGTCTTTTGGCACCTTAGTGCTTTTGATAAGATGACAATTTAACTAATGCATCTAGAGCTGAAACATTTGATTAATTGAAGAGTTGATTGACTATAAATCTGTTAATTAACAGCTTTAACAACAGTTCTTAGTTCCAGTTTCTCATTTGTCTGAGGATTTGCTGCTCTTTGTCTTACGTGGTATTAAACTGAATATTTTGGTTTTGCATTGTTGCTTACACAGAACAAGAACTTTGAAGATGTCATTTTTAGCTTCAGAATAGTGGGATTATTCACTATTTTCTGAGAAACTGATTATGATAGTTAAGTTCCAGCCCTAAACCAATCCATTAAATATGACACTTATTGAGCTTTACACATAATTTTATAGCAAACCACTACATACATCTAAAAGTTGATTTGTTAACATTCTATTTCTCTTAAATGAATAGTTAATATACTTTGTGAAATCCACTTATTCGCTTTCTTCCCGAAACTTGGATAAGAAGATGGATGCCCATCTTATGTCTGTATGATAAATATGAAGCTAAAGCCATCAGACAGTTAGCTTAGCTTAGCATATAGACTGGAAGCATGGGAAAACCGCTAGCCTGGCTCTGTTCAAAGGTAATAAAATCCATTGACTGCCTCTAAAGCTAACCAAATAACGCGTTATGTCGTTATGTCTTCTCATCTAACTCTCAGCAAGAAACCAAATAAGGATTTGTACAATTCCTTTAATGTGCCCATAAGCTCTGTAATTATTAGAACCATAATGCCTGATTTAACAGCACTCGCACCAAGCAAAAAGAGCATCTCTGCAACACTCAAAGAGGACAATATCTATGAAAGTGAGCATGCAGCCTCATAGTGATTAAATAGACCCTGTGAGCCATCTTAAGTGAACTGCTGCTCTCTCATTCACTCAGTATTACACTCCAGAGACTCAAAGTGCTCTTACGGCCTTAGGGCCCACCAAGGTTTTTGTGTAGCATTTGATTACGCACTCAGTGGAAATGCTGTGAGCTGCAAGCAGACAGTGAATAACATGTTGGTGATTTCCATCTATGTAGCACCGTGAGGCATTTTATAAAATAAAGAGTGTGTTCTGTGTGTAGTTACAGCATGTTTTTGTGACTAGAGATAATGGGGAGGAATGTCTCAGTCTTTAGCTAAGTATCAAGAATCTGATGGAAATTAAGGAAAGTTTTGCCAATCAGTGACCAGATTTGAATACTTTTATCCTCCCTTTCTCATTTTTTTAATAATAACCTTAAATAATATCCTTGGGACAAACAGTTATAATCTGAAAAAATGTACAGCTCGACCAACAATCTTCCCTAAAGGGCGTTTCCTATTCTATAACTTATAATATATCTCTTTTTTTCATCTGGTTGAAGACATTGCTGGAGGGCTGTTTGAGTTAAATGGATGGATGTTTTTGTACTAGTATGAACATGAATGTGATGCTGTAGGTTACTAGATGTGACAGATAATGTTCATAAGTAATTATCTCATTATTCTGTTAATACAGCTGCCACAGTATGAAGGAACTTGTTGGTTATCAAATGTAATTGTTTAAAACTCGTTGGAGATGTTCCTCCTTTGGGAAGTTGAAGCTCAACATACAACACACGTATTACCACACGTACCTGACTTTTTGTGTTTTTCTGGTTTTGTCTCAGGGTAGTCAGTGGCTCTCGTGACGCCACGCTGCGCGTCTGGGACATTGAGACAGGTCAGTGTTTACACGTCCTCATGGGCCACGTGGCGGCGGTGCGCTGCGTCCAGTATGATGGGCGACGGGTGGTCAGCGGTGCCTATGACTTCATGGTCAAAGTGTGGGACCCCGAAACGGAGACCTGCCTCCACACGCTGCAGGGCCACACCAACAGAGTGTATTCATTACAGGTGAGCACCTTCAGACGCAGTAAATGAGTATTCGGTCAGAAATATGCATATGTGTTTTTCTTTTCATATGTACTGTACATCAAATGCATTTTCCCCAGTTCAAGATCAAATTCAAGGCTGGACCTGTACCATCTGCATTAGAAATACTGCAGGATTGGGTTGCACTATATATTCATAAATCCAGTTAAGTTCTCTCTAAGGTCTGAAGTAGCTGGTTAAATTTAAGTTAAATAAGTAATTTGATCAACAACAAAAAAAAAACGGGGTTTGCATCATTAAAAGTTAATCTTATTGGGGCGGGCTATAGCTCACTTAGTTGGTGTCCAAATGAGTCCTCTAGCGGCCCAGGTTCGAGTCCATTGCTGCGTGTCACCCCCATTTCTCTCCCCCTTTCACGTCTGTCCGCTGTCTCTCTATCTAATAAAGGAACATTTAAAAAAAATAAAAGTCAATCTTATCTAGGAAATAGTGTAAACTGGTTTCTAGGAAACTATTGCACAATCCGTGAAAAGCAATCAACTGTATAAATGGCGAGTCACTGTAGCATCACAAACTGTCAAAAGAATGTTTTAGGGAGTCAAATTAGTACAAGTATTACTTTGTTTTATTTATATCTGCTCACAATAACAAAAGCGTGTTTCAGAGTATGTTGAATTTCATTGAATGAATTTCATTAGTCTAACTTTAGTCTATGTTGTTCCACTTCCCGGATTGCTCTTATTCTGCCGGAAATTCCGCCGGATGTCATTCTTTTCGGATGTCAATCCCCTTCCTCTTTCTTTGTGTTAGCATTCTAAACTCCGGTGGATTTCTGAGGACTGTGGTTAACTGCTCCTGCACAGTAAATCCAGACAGCTAGCTTGACTTTCTGTCCAATCTGAGTTTTTCTCTCAGCAAGGTCGCTGTTTATTGCACAGATTGTTTTTTTGTAGCATGCTGCATCGTTAGGCTTATAAAAGTGTTGGTGCACTACTATTGGACATGGGAATATGATGCAAAGTTTAACGGATCAATGAAATTGATTCATTTCAATGAGTTCAATCTTAAGTTTGTTACTAGAAAGAAGGTACGCTGTATTGGTATCAAATTAAGGTGACGGTTGCTATTATCTTGAAGCGGCAACGTGATTATCTGCCAGTTTAAAATGAATTTCATCAACATTAAGTCTGCTTTCTTTTGATTCTCTCTGCCTTCTAGTTTGATGGGATCCACGTGGTGAGCGGCTCATTGGACACGTCTATAAGGGTCTGGGACGTGGAGACGGGCAACTGCATCCACACGCTAACGGGGCATCAGTCCCTCACCAGCGGCATGGAGCTCAAAGACAATATCCTGGTCTCAGGCAACGCAGACTCCACTGTCAAGATCTGGGACATCAAGACGGGCCAGTGCCTGCAAACACTGCAAGGTGAGGCTCCCATCCCAGCAGCCTGTTGCACCAGCTAGGTTTAAATGTTTAACGGTTAATAATTCAAAACATGCTTTGCAATGTATGTTAGCTAGTTCAAGAGTGATATCGAGCCAACTGCAACACCTGACATGTTGCAATAGAGATGAGTGCAACTGAGATGAGCATAAATAGTTTGTGAATGATGCTAGTAATGGATAAATGGTGAGAAGTCTAAAACTGATGGATACATTAATGCTTTAATTGTATGAGATACATTTGGAACATAGCAATGTGGTGTCGATGAAGCGGTACTTGAGATTGGTCGCTTCTGGCATACATTACCTTTTAAGTCTATTGAAATGTCTCTTCATTTCTGTAACTTGTTATCTGAATGAGACACCACAGTAGGGGAATGTCACTTTCTGCAGCAATATTTCTGGATTATAGTCCTTACAGAGAGTAAATTGAGACTGTACAAAGTAGGGAGTTTATGCAACAGCTTGCAGAACCATTCAGATGTACACTTAACTGTTAATATACAAATAAAGAAGCCCTAAACAACAACAAAAGTCACATAAGATGGGACTTAGCTATTACTGACTGTCCAATTAAAGCCCAGACCATAAATGACCTGTTTGTCTTTGTGTGGCAGTACGGAGCCAACACCTTGTGGGCCTGCTGTCCTGATTACACCCTAATCTCCTTTGTGTGTATTTGAATAGTTTGGACTGCATTAGTAGCTGCACTGGTGCCTAATAGGAAGTTGGAAATCCTTTGCTGAATAGCAGCAGCAGGAACCACCAGCGCCCCCATCCCTAAATGCCCTCATTAGCAAACTACAACCCTGCGTGCTGGTCCTACAAACACCAACACCCCACCCCCCCCCCTCCCGCTGAACAAAGGGATGCCCCAGTGAGAGTCTGGGGAGAGAGAGAGGGTTAAGACTGACTTTGTCTTGTGAAAAAGGGGTGACTACAGTGAAGGAATGGAGGCCTTTGTAGGTCATGCAATTAGGTCAGCGGACAATTTCTGCTATTCATTAGTGTGTTTAGATAAGACAAAAGACGGACAACAAGATCGTCACTGTCAGTTGGAGAGAGTATAGGTAATGATGGAGCAGGCTTTGTTGTGGTAATGGGGGTGGGGAGGGGGGGGGAGGCCGGCATGTTGGGGGTTGGGGCAGAGCAGGATTGTATACTAGGGTAAATAGCACAGTCTCTGAACCAACTGTAGACATACATGGAAAATAAGTGAAAGCTTGTTGACAGTGAGATTTCAACAAATATTGTTTGCAAATTGATTGTGAAAGAGGAAAGAAATTCAATGTGTCTGATGAATGAAATGGCTGCTATGGCAACAAACAAAAAAAGGCAGTTCATTTGCCAGCACTTGATTCTGCGCTTGTTTGTGCTTTGTGTCGCCTTAATTGATTTAATTAAGATCTCATCTCAAGCCCGTATGGAAATCTTAAGTTACTGCATGCGTACATTCTCGTGCATACAGTCTCACCTCAATGAAGGCAGTAAAAGCCGCCATCTTTATTTACAGTGTGGCACACGCACGTAGCTGAAGCTGCTTATCCTCTGCTCCAGTGACAGGCCCATGCCTAAAACCTACCTACGGTAGAAGACTTCACTAACTTTTCATAACAGCTTCTGGAATAAGAGTTGAATTCTCCCTTTGTTTAACAGAAGATTTGTTATGACTTATTTATGCTGTATCTAACTTTCATTTCAAAGTCACCCATCCATGTCTCTACCCACTACACATACTATACATGTTTCATATTTGTTATAAATGGCTTGACTAAATAAAACCAGGAACTACAGAGGCCCGGGGCGATGCAGCTAAAGCCTTTCTTTACATCCTTCTTACCATCTGTTTCTTTGTGTGTTCAGGTCCCCACAAGCACCAGAGCGCCGTGACGTGCCTCCAGTTCAACAAGAACTTTGTCATCACCAGCTCGGACGATGGCACAGTTAAACTGTGGGATCTGAAGACGGGCGAGTTCATCCGAAACCTGGTGACTCTGGAGAGTGGAGGCAGCGGCGGTGTGGTGTGGCGCATCCGGGCCTCCAACACCAAGCTGGTGTGTGCAGTGGGCAGCCGCAACGGCACAGAGGAGACTAAGCTGCTGGTGCTGGACTTTGACGTGGACATGAAGTGAGGAGATGTGGTGAGGAAGGACGAATAGAGCGAACCGCGGAGAGGAAGGAATAGAGAGGGAATGGGAGATGAGGCACCTAGAAACCAGAGGGCCAAAACCCAGAACTCTTCACCTAAACCCGCAAAATCTACAACCACCACCACTGACAGTGGGCTGTCCTGTCCTCTACCATTATGTTCCCCATCCCCCTTTGGGAAAATGTTACTGACAGAGCCACAGACCCACGTGTTCGGCCCCTGCTTTCGACCACCTACCACCAGTACGAGGTGGAGTTGGAGTGAATCGGCTGGAAACGGGGCGGCGGTACACGACTGGTCTGTCCCACAATTGTCTGGGAGAAAGAAGAAAGGAAGAAAGGAACGACTGATGACAACTGAACTCTTTTGAAGTGACTCTCAACCCTTTCGGTTGGGGTCCACTTTGCACAGAGACTTGGTTTCGCTCAAGCCTGACAGATTTTGAGATGTACAGAGATATATTATTTTTTAAAGATCCCCACACACCCCCTCCCCTCCCATCAAAGCACGCGCCCACACACATACACTCAACCGCAAATAGAAAACGGACTGTAGGAAAAGATTGAAGGTAAATTTCCACACACCTAAAGAGCTGCTTGTATCAGGAGAGAGGTCGAGTGGAGGGTTCAGCCTGTAATCAGGCTCATTTCTTGTCACTCCATTTCCGTTCTTATTGTTCTCCACTTGGTTTCTGTAGTTTTCTTTACAATATCGCACACAAACACAACTGTGAATTTCAATACGTTTTGGTTTATCATATGAAATGGGGTTCCTCACAGGTTTTTTTTCTCTTCGCGGTTGCCAACAGCAACACATCCCAGTATTAGAAACCTGCTTTGTTTAGTCATTACGTCACTTTTTATTTGAGTTGTTTGTTCTTCCTTTTTGTTTTCTACATACATGGGTTTGGAGCTCCGTCTCCACATAAACATCAATGCTGTCCAGAATTCTTTTTTGGTCTAGCTGGGGGAGGGGGGGGGGGTTTCCTCAATGCCAGTGCTGTGGATTTATTCCCCTGAACCCCTAGCCTCTTCCCCTCTACTGTTTTCTCCCAGTGGCCAAACTGTATTTATGCTGCTAGTTGAATGAAAAAAAAAAAAAAGAGAGAGATGGAACTTTTACTTGCTGTGACGTTTTAGTCCCAGGCAAAATTCCAAATTGAACTCTATATGTTTGGACTTAAAGAAACAAAAGATCACAAAATATAACATCCAACATTTTTGTTTATTTTGTTTGTTTTTGCCACTGAAACTTGAGCCAAACGTGCCTCTACGAGGCTGAGAGGAAGGAGCGTGATCGCCTGCAGAGAGGAAACAAGGGGATGTACACTGTTGGGGTGCGTGTGTGTACGTGCATGAGTGTGTGTGTTAGCGTGTTAATGGGCAACTTGTAAACACATTCCTTGGGACAACGCTCTTTCAGCCTGTTCTTTATGGAAATGTACAAATGCTGTGTGGACTGGCAAAGAAAAAAAAACTAGCAGTTGTATTGATTTTAACGTGAATGAGAGAACTGTCCGTATCCGTGTGTGATTGTTGTTCCATTCAACAATGTCTGAAGCAACAGAGGAGACCCATCACAAGGATCAACTGACAGGTCGAGCTGCCAGGAGTCTTAGTGTTACATGTGTTGCAGTTAAAATCACCGGGGCGGCTGTTGCAGCCTCGAGGATTGTCAGTGGGGAAAAATAAAAACACAAAGGCAACAAACATGAACAGAAACATTGTAGCCAAACATAAAATCGTCTCAATCTCCAAGAGTCACAACTCGAGCTGAACTGTGAAAGTGGTATAACACTGTATATTAAAAAAACAAAACAATCTTGCTCTATCTCCTCTCGTTGTTTTCTCCCTGTTTTAATTTATGATCTGGTTTGAGAAATCAGATTTGTTGCAGGTGTTTTATTTTTTTCAGTTCATGTAAACTGCCTGGCAAAAAAGAAAACAGACAGAAAAAACCTTAAAGGGATTGTGTATTTGTTTGATTCACTTAGAATTTTATTTTCTTATAACTTAAGTGCAATAAAATGTGGGTTTTTTCTTTTTTCATTTCAAGCATATCAGTTGTCTGTTTTTGTTACCTGTGTGAAGGCATCTTATATGTTCAATAAAGCAAATTATTTGGTTAATTACATCCCAAAGGGAATACTTCTAACATGTATCACAGTGAAGGTTTTTTTAGGCCAAATTTATTACAACAACCCTTTTGTATAATGGACCTTCATATTCAGCTGAACCAGGCAATGTTTATCAGGTTAGATTTTCCATATTGAACAATGTCTTCAATGACCATTTTACTCTGGTGAGAGAATTGTTTTATGTTACTTTATAGGTCATAATTTAAAAAACAAATCTAAGAAGTTTCTGTTTTAACTTTGTCAACTCAGGTTTATTTAATTGGCCTACCACAATCCATCTCACGGTACTTAAAAGGACATGAACTGGAATAGCAACTCTGCATTTTTACTTGTTATGCAAAGCTTACATGAAACTTGCTGGTGCTAGTTGGAGCGATGCCAACCCAAAAAGAGTAAGAGTATGTTTGAAAAAAAAAAGACATGGTATAATATTCTGAAACAAGTTATATGAAAGTCATCAAAAAAGTAATACAAATTTTATAGTATAGTTATTAAAAATGGTCATAGTGTAGTATATTGGAAAAAAAGTGATAAAGTCATAGTATGTTGAAAAACAAAAAAGTATAGTATGTTGAAAAAAAATAGTAAAAGTCATAGTATTACAAAGAGTCATAGTGTATTATGTTGAAAAAATGTGACAATTTCACGTCATAATTTAAAAAAAAAAGTCATAGTATATCAAAAATAGTCAGTTTACTACAGCGGAAAAAAATTGAAAAAGTCAGTATAGTATGTCGAAACTCAGTGTATGTCAAGAAAAGTGAATAAAAAAAAATAGTATTCTGAAACAAGTCATACGAAAGTTATAGTCTATCAAAAAAGTGATACAAATTTCATAGTATATAAAAAAAAAAAAGTCTTATGGTATGTCCAAAGTGATTAAAAAGTCATGGTACATGTAGCATCTAGAGAGATTATAAAAAAAAAACTTGGCATAGTTCTAGACAAAAACAAGTAAGTACAGTATGTCAAAAAAAAAAGATTAAAAAGTCACAGTATAATATGTCAAAATAAGTCCTAGTATAGTATGTAAAATAATCAATAGTGTAGCATTTTGGAAAAAAAAGTGATAAAGTCAAAATATAGTATGTCGATAAGACATGGCATAGTATACCAAAAAATAATTATATAAAAGTTATATACACGAATGGGCAAAAGTTTAGGGCCCCTAACAAATTTCCATACCAACCCATTATAGACAGAATACCAGCTGATCTGAGTGGGTGGCTGATCTTTGATGCAATATCTACATTGCCCATTATCAGCAACCATTCATCCAATATTCCATTGACACTTGATGTTCACTAATCTGACATCAATTTAAAAAACTAACTGAGAAAACATTGTAGAACCTTTTTGCAATTATGTAAGCACATAATGTAATCTGAAAACTCCTGCCCTGGTTAAAAAAAACATTGCAACTGATCTCAGATGGTATTCTGTCTAATGTAGTCCAATGGAAATTTCTAAGTGACCCCACACTTTTGACCGGTAGTGTATATATGTTAAAAAAAAAAAGTTGTAGTCTAGTATGTCGGAAAGAGCCATAGTGTAGTATGTTGAAAAAATGTATGACAATTTCATAGTATAATATAGTATAGTACTGTATACCAAAAAAAGTCATAGTATGTTGAACAAAGGGATATAAAAAGTAATGTAGTATGTCATAAAAAGTCATAGTATAGTATGTGCATAAAAGTGAGAGTATAGTAATTCGAAAAAAAATGATTAAAAAGTCAAAGTATAGTATGTCCAAATAAGTGATGAAACCCACATGGTTTAGTATTCCTTAACACTCATATGAAAGTCATAGTATAATATATTGAAATTAGTGATACAAATTTCATATTATAGAATGTCAAAAAAAGTCATAACATAGTATGCCGAACAAAGTGATAAAAAAAAATCATGGTATATACAGTATGTTGTGAAATGTCATAGTAAAGTATGTCGAAAGAAATTATAAAAAAAAAAAGACATGGTATAGTATTTTCCGGAAAAAAAATCTATAAAAGTCATAGTGTAATATGTTGAAATATTTGATGACAATTTCATAGTATAGTATATTGGAAAGAAAGTCATAGTATGTCAAATGAAGTGTTGGTATATATAGTATGCCGTAAACAGTCATAGTATAGAATGTGCAAAAAAAGTCATATAGTAATTAAAAAAAGAAAATCATATAAAAGTCAAAGTATAGTATGTTGAAAAAAATGATTAAAAAGTCATAGCATGTTGAAAAAAGTGCTAAAAAGTGAAAGTGTAGTAAGTCAAAAGAAATGATGAAAACTTCAAAGTATGGAATATTACATATAAATATTTAAAAAATCATTAAATAATAATGTAATAAAATAGTATATATATAAGCCTCATAGTATAGTATAGTACGTAGAAAGAAGTTGTAGTATGTCGTATTGTAAAGAATTTTAGTTTGATGCCTAGTGGGGAAATTACAATTGTTACACTCCGTTGATAGAACACATTACAGCTCACACAACAGCTTGGCAGTGAAGTGGCTCCTCTCCAGCATTTGGTCCAAACTACGTACTTTGACCCGTACTGGTACTTGAACCACCTACCATCTGGATCCCGACCCAACTCCCTACAGACCAAGCTACTGCAACCCCAAAAAGTCACGGTAGAGTGTGTATAGTATGTCAAAAAGCTTCATAGTATAGTATGAAAAAGTGATAAAAAAGCCATGGTATAGTATTCTGAAACAGTTATATGAAAGTCATAGTGTAATATATTGAAAAAAGTGATACAAATTTCCTACATGTCAAATTCATATATATGTAAAAAAAAGTCATAGTATAGTATGTCGAAAAGAGTCACAGTGTAGTATGTTAAAAAATTGATGACAATTTCATAGTGTAGTAAGTTGAAAAAACGTCATGATTTATCCAGTATGTTTAAAAATGTCATAGTATAGTATGTCTAAAAAAATCAAAGTATGTCAAAAGAAATTATAAAAAAAGGCATGGTATTGTATTTTCCAAAAAATAAAAACAAAAATCGTTGAAGAAAGTCATAGTATAGTTTTTAGAAAAAAAATGATTAAAAAAAAAGTTATAGTATAGCATGTCGGAAAAAAGATTATAAAAAAGTCATGGTATATCTAGTGTGTTGTAAAAATCTAAGTATAGTACGTCCAAAAAAGTCACAGTATAGCATGTCGAAAAAAATTATTAAAAAAGTCATGGTATAATATAATCCAAAAAATTATACAAATTTCCTTGTATAGAATGTCAAAAAAAGTCATAGTATAGTATGTCGAAAGGGGTTACTGTGTAGTATGTTGAAAACACTGATAACAACTTCATAGTATAGTATATCGAAAAAAAAAAAGTCATAGTGTGTTGAACAAAGGGATATAAAAGTCATAGTGTAGTATATCGAAATAAGTCATAGTATAGTATGTTGAACAAAAGGATTAAAGAAAGTCATAGTATAGTATGTCGGAAAAAAAGTGATAAAAAAGTGATAGTATAGTATGTCAAAAAGAGTCATTGTGTAGAATGTGGAAAAAAATGGTTACATTCCGTTGTTGAAACACAGTGTAAAGCTTGGCGGTTTTAGTTTACATTACACACGCATTACGTTGATCAGTACGTGAACTTGAACCAGCAACCATCTGGATCCCAACCCAACTCAACATGGAACAACAACAAAACAACAACAAAATTGTCATAGTGTAGTATGTCAAAACAATCCATGAAAAATTATATTGAAAATAATCATAGTATAGTATGACGAACAAATTGATAGAAAGATTATGGTATAGTATGTCGTAAAAGGTCATAGTGTAGTATGTCAAAATAAGTTATAGTCATAGTATATTATGTCAAAAACATTCATAGTATAGTGTGTTGGAAAGAGTCATAGTATAGTATAGACATGGTATAGTATTCTGAAAAAAGGCTTAACAAAGTCATAATATAATATAATATATCGGAAAAAAGTAAGAGAAATTCAAGTATAGAAGGTCAAAAAGTCATAGTATAGTATGTCAAAAAGAGTCATAGCATAATAAGTCAAAAATGTTTATAAAGCCTCTCCAGCTTTGAGTCCACATTACGTACTTTGGTCCATACAGGGATTTAAACCGCGACCCTCCGGATTCCAACCCAACTTCCACCAGACTAAGCTACTGACACCCCAAACAACAGAAAAGTACAGGTTGTCAAAGAAAGTCATAGTATAGTATGACAAACAAAGTGATACAAAAGTCATGGTATGTCGTAAAAAGTCATATTATGTCAAAAAGATTATAAGCATAGTATAAAAAAGACATGATACAATACACATTCTGTTGTTGAAACACAGCATAGCAGCTTTGCAGTTTTAGTTCACCTTACATACACATTACTTCAATCCATAAGGGGATTTGAACCAGGAACCCTCCAGATGCCAACCCAGCTACTAACAGATTGAGATACTGCGCCACCCCAAAAAATCCCAGTACAGATTGTCAAAGAAAGTATATTTCAAAAAAGTGATTAAAATTTCAAAGTATAGCATGTCAAAAAAGTCATCGTATAGTATGTCAAAAAAAGTCATAGTGTAGTATGTAGGGACATTTTTTTTTACATTTTATTTGTTTATTGATGCCCAGGGGGAACTTACAATTGTTACATTCCATTGTTAGAACACAGTGGAGCAGCTTGGCGGTGAACTACCATCACTCCGGCAGTCTATGTTACATACAGGTACTTGAACCAGCAATTTTGAAAAAAAGTGTTAAAAAAAGTCATATATTGAAAAAAAGTGATGAATAAGACATAGTAAAGCACGTTGAAAAAAGTGATGAAGAAGTCACAGTGTAGTATATCGAAAAAGATACGTTGTAAAAAAGTCAGTGCAGTATGTTGAAAAAGTCATAGTGTAATACTTAAAAAAAAATGATACTGGAGTATAATATGTCAAAGAAAATAATAAAAAAAGACAGCATAGTATGTTGAAAAAAGTCATTTAAAATTTACTGAATAGTTTATTGAAAAAAGTGATAAAAATGTCATAGTATAGCATGTCAAAAAACTAACAGAAAACTCATAGTATAGTAGGTTAAAAAAGGTCATGAAAAATACATTGTATAGTTAATATAGTATGTTCAAAAGGTCCTAGTATAGTATATCAAAAAGGAAAAACAATCATATGTCATGTCGTAAAAATTAATTTTATATAATGTTGAAGAAAGTCACAGTACAGTAAGTTGAAAAAATGATTTAAAAAAAAGGTCATAGTATAGCATGTTGAAAAAAGTTATAGTATGTCAAAATAATTGGTAAAAAAGTAATAGTATAGTACTCCGAAAATACTCATAAATCATGATGATCAAAGTCATTATATATGTATTATGTATTATGTATTATGTATTATATATATATGTGTATTGAAAAATTCATAGTATATAGTATGTCAAAGAAAGTCATAGTATGTTGAAAAAGAATCATGAAAAGTCATTGTATATTATATAAAAAAAAGTCATTAAAATACATAGTATACTATGTTGAAAAAGCATTAAAAAACACAGTATAGTATGTGGAAAAAAGTCATAAAAAGTCATAGTATAGTACGTCAAAAAAAGTCATACTGGATTATAGAATGTCAAAAAATGTAGAATGTTCATGTTTACATCTCTGAAAAGGTCTTATGTCAAAAAAAGTGAGAAAAAAAGTCATAGTAGAGTGTGTTGCAAAAAATCATGAAAAGGACAGTATAATACGTCCAAAATTTGATAAAGAAGTCATAGTATAGTATGTAGAAAAATAGGATTTATATGATTTACTGCGAAGATTTTCTGTTTCCAGGTAGAGAAATGCATTCATCTGCTGTTTGAATAACTAGATGAAGCACTTCAGGCACAATGTGACACTGACACAAAATCTGAATGTAGAGGCTGAATCCCAGAGATTACTCTTCCCCCTGAAAACATGATAATTGGGGATTTATTTCTTAATTTTGTCTTTGATTGTTTTTTGTTGCGATAATTCATGTGATTTTAGCCTCACTGAAGCCAGAACAGAAGAACATATTGCTTTCATGCAGCTGTATCTAAATAACCGCAAAGAAGACCGATTTGAATGTGACCCCCTGGGTTTTTTGTTTCGTCAGTGTCAATTATATCCCAAACCGTTATCTGTCATGAGCCCATAGAGCTCACAGTAGCAGCAGTAACAGAGTCTGTGCTGTGCTGCGGATTCCCTTCCTGCCTGTTGCCTAGTGATAGCTCTTCTCTGGCCGGGCCTCAGAGCTCAGTGTGCACTCGCAGTGTAAACTGTATTGTGAGGAAGCAGTGATGGCTGTACATCCCCACATGAATAGACGCGTGGGGGAGTTTCCACTTTGGTTGGCAAGGTTACTCTGAGCGCCTGTTGTTCCCAGGCTCCACTCATGTGTTGTGTAAGCACCATCTCTGCTCCACTGACTGGTCATGGAGGGGAGTAATCTAGTTTGTAGAATGTTTGTTTTATACATGTGTTTCTGTTTTCATGCACCAACGCAAAACGCCACAAGAAATCTATGATTTAGGGCTAAAAGGATATGTTGATTGACATACATTAAATCAATTTCAAAAGAAGAATTGTTTTAGTCAAGCAAATATTCTCTGGCTCCAGCTTCTCCAATGGAAGGATTCGCAGCTTGTCTCAGTATTATGATCACGGTGGGTTTGGTCCTACAAAACAAGAAGAAGATATGACTCCGGGCTCTGGTAAAATGAGATGAGCACTATTTTTTGACATTTCATAGACAAAATGATTGATCAACTAATCGAGAAAACAGTAGTGAAATGGACACTCCTAATAAAGTGAAAGTACCATAATGTAAAATTACTCAATTAAAGTCCTGCTAAAATCAGGGGGAGTCTGATTAAAGGTCTCTGAGAGTACCTCTGCATATGGTAAAAAAAAATAAACTAAATAAAAACAAAGGAAATCTGATACATTTAAAATAGTGACGTCACTTGAGTCAGCGTTGTTTGCGGCTGAAGACAAGTTTGAAAATTAAAAAAATTGGAGGGTGTGGAGTTCGAGAAGTGAGTACATTAGCCACAAATAGCCTAACTAGCCCGAATCTCAGACCAAACTATCAGTGCCCTAGTTGCATTGTGGGCAATGTAGGCGCCAGGTTTTGACAATTATGTCTACAAATAAAAAATAACAACATCTCTGGTTTTGCTGCTTCAATTTTGAGTGGATTAGAAGTATAAAGTAGTTTAAAAATGAAATGAGTACGAATACAAATGCCTCAAAAGGCTAAGCAAAGTACTTTGTTCCTTTCCTCCACTGCACGAAACACATCAAAGAACCAATAATGAAAATATAATTTGTTGCAGCCCTACAGTATTCCAATTTCTTTGTGCTCATATGAAGAAATAACTTTAATGTAAATGTATTTTTCTTGGATGAAAAGCTTAACGGCTTACTGTAACAAACAAGATCATCTGGACGAGGAGACACTGATGTATGTCTACAGGTAGTCCTTTAATGAACTTCATTTTAGGAAGTGATGAATCATCTCAACCCTTAAGGTTGTTAGCCATTTATCTACCTTACACTTAGTGCCTCGATTGCACTGCACTCCCTCTTGATGAATGAACATCCCTCTCGCTGCTCTCGCCACTTGAACGAGTGCCGTTACCCCTCTGCACTATCTCATCCGGTGACAAACAACACGCCACAGACATGAAGGATGGAAAAAAGAGTGAGGAATGCTGCCTC
>NC_048408.1:10577849-10611418 GCF_013103735.1 Etheostoma cragini
CCCCCCCCCCCCAAAAAAGCTGTAGTCCTCAAAACCCCTTTTGAAATGCCTAGTTTGTCATCATCAAAACTGGCGATTTGAATGAATTCCCTTTGTTTGCTCACAGCTCAGCAGCGCACCAAATCACATCTTGTGTTTCATAATGAGATGTGTCGAAATCGTTCTAGACTGCAATAATCCTGTGTGAGAAAGCCAAAAGCAGAAATATTCATTCCTCTTTTCTCTCTCGCTCATCAAATCAGGCAGGGTTAATAACAGCCAGGTGAATAAGAGGCGGATCAGATCAGTGGAAATCTCTTTGATTGCCCTGATGGGATTCATGCCTGAGTGCCATTTCTTCAGCATCAAGAACCTGACAACAGGAGGTAAAACTGCAGGGGTCGTTCATTTAAATCGCTGACAATCCCTTGGACCACCAAATGGAATACTTTTATTTTAAATTATATAGAGTGTCTCCATAAATTACAAACCATGTGGGGTTAGGACAATGGAGAAACGTATAAAATAATGTACGAGACGTCTAAAAAATTCTGTTTAATAAAATGATGCAGCAACCCAAATATGACATCTAGGGTTTCAAAGTTTTACCCAGTATGTGTGTCGGCACTTCAGCATCTAGAAGTACTACATTTTTAAAGCTATCTTGTTACTCACCCAAGAGACTTCTGTTCCAAGTATTTTAAGTACTTTTCTTTTACTTTTCATTGACGGTCATCGCAGTGACAAGAGTCATCAGAGCCGTGTGAGTTGGTGCGAAACCGCCTGAGGAAAGAGGATGATATAATCTGTGAGTGATCACTTAGAACTATTATCCTGTAGGATTTAACGCCTCTTCACACTGTGTAATTTAAGGCTTCCCTTAAAAAGATTGCAATTGTGAGAGTGACCGAAATGCAAACCACTAGTCATACACCACCACACGGAGATTCTGTATATCCACATACATGTGATTTTATGATTTTGTGATCAAAGACAGTCTGCCAGAAAATTACCATCACAACTTTGATGAAGACTTCAAATTGATGTTTTGTCTGATCACAGTCCAAATCCCAAATATGTTAAATTTACAGTAATATAAAACAAAGTGGGGTGGGAACGGACATAGTGTTTCCATTATTGATTATTCTAACGACCATTTTCTTGGTTAATTGTATCAACTACAGTATCAAACTTTTATTTTTAAATGCATCTAACAATTTCCGACATCTCTTCCAGTGTCTTGTTTTATCCAACCAACAGTTTAAAACTCAAAGATATTCAATTGGAAATGATATGAAATGGAGAGAATCCGCAAATCGTCACGTTTGTAAAGCCGGAACAAGTGAAAGTTTGGCATTTTTGATTGGACAAAGCTTAGATTAGATTCAACTTTATGTCATTGCACATGAAATGCAGTCGTCTCAGTATTTTGTTGTCTAAATGACCTCTCTGAGTAGTGCAACCTTGAGTGTGTTGGATTTAAAGGTGGGAACGTGTGTTTTCCTACCGTGGAGGACCGGAAAGGAGCATTCAGTTTCACGCCACACCCGAGCCCATCTGCAACACCCATGTGCGTAGGCGGTGAAAGTATGGCAGGGTAGGATGCCAGCACACACTGCTATGGCGCGGTCACACACACACATCCAGCCCCACCTGCCTCACTTGGGTAGCTGATGAGCACAAGGTGTGCAACGGTGTGTGCTCTCATTTATCTGCAGAGAAGATGAGTAAGCAAATTCACCTGTGGTGTGACACTTTTTTTTTTAACCGTTTAAATGAAATCCATGGTTTATTAAACTTGAGTCAACATTTTTTATCAATTATAAGAACATGGTACTCACGAATGTGTCACCACCAGAGAAGTAACAAAGTATTTGTACTTGGTTACTGTACTCAAGTGGATTTTTTTTCCGACCTTTTTTTTTAATTTGTGGCAAAATTTACTTTTTACTTTTACTACTTACATTTTTACATGGATATTGGTACTTTCTACTCCTTGCATTTTACAAAATTGGCTCGTTACTTTAGTTTCAAATAATTTCAGTGGAGTTCCCAGAGTTTTTGAGTCATCAATACTGAATTCAATCTAATTGGATGGGAATGTAGGTTGCGCTTGCCACACCACTATAAGATGACTTGACAGATTCCGCGGCATTCATTCGTGGCAAATCGTGGACGCTTGATGGCGGTAACGTTAGCACATAGTAGTATGAACGGCAACATGATTGAAAATGAAGAAAACAGAGATCCCAGAGATTTGGCAGACAAGCAGCAAGACATTCCCAATCCTCCTCGGCCTTATCTGAGAGAGATGTTTGAGATAGTAGACATCAACAATGACTCCTGGCGAATGTGTTGCGTAACTCTAAAAGTAAGGGGAACTTCTTAATTAATGTCAGTTTAGTAATTCATATTTTATTCTTTCTCTTCTTTCCAGAAGCCATATCTGAGCACACACATGTAGATTCCTTTAAATGTTAATGGGAAGATTAAAAACGAGAAACTGGATCTGTGAATTCTCACAGAATCACAATTGAATTCATATCTTGCTACTTAGTCCGAATTAACCTGGAGTCCCAGTCTCTGTCACAATAATCATATATGGGATCTTTCAGGCCTATTGGCAGACATCCATATACAATGTAGGCAATGGCATAGATAGAGCCTTTTTTCCACTTCCATTAAAGTTTCTCAGCGTGCACTCTAGTAATGTGTGTGGTCCAGATAGCTTTGCATAAAAAAATAGTTGCCATTTGCAAGGCTATTTTTACTTTTACACTTAAAAAGTCAAATCAGTACTTCTATGTTTACCAGTATTTTTTAACACAAGTATCTGTATCAAGTGGAAGTGTCAAGTATACTTCTACTTGAGTGCGGGAACTGAGTACTTTTGCCATCTCAGGGCAACACCCTTTTACCTTTATGACGTAGCCATTGGCCATTGAATTTGGTGGGTTGATTCAGGGGTATAAGGGGGGCTGCTCTATAGAATAGAGGATGCACAGGTTTTTGCCCACCTGAAACAAGCTGCTCTGTAAAGTCACAGTAAGACCGACTTGAGCCCTGCATGAGAAAAACGCATCAATGTCAGATGCCGGTGCAGTGAGGGCTCCTTCAACAAAACGCAGGATCGTTCAGCAAAAAAGCGTAATCAGGCTTAACTTTTGCTGCAACTCTACACCACCCAGAAAGATGCTGCGCTGGACAGTCATGTCATGCAAGTGCATATTCCTGGAGGATTAGTTTGTAACACAATGCTAAAATCTTGTCTGTGAGTATTAAAAACTGTTGTGCAGTATTTTGGCATCTCATAAGCTTTTGAACACATTAATCCGTTGCTCAAACAACAACGCAGCTCCCCGTGCTCTTGTTAATGCAGGGCTGTTTTCGGTCTGAATCCCTGCTAAAGCTGTCAAATGCGCTCCTTCAGTACAACTTCAGCCATGAGATTTGTCTGCATCCTCAATGTCTATAAAATGAACTGCTAACAAAAGACTCCCAGTTGACAGCCATGAAAACATGAATGAGAGGTTTATCTTGAGTTGGACTGCAGAGGTAAGCCAGACACTTTTTTACCAATCCAAAGCCCAACGCAAGTTTGTAAGTGAGTAAAACTGCTTTCCAATTTTTTCTAGGTTAAACATCACCGAGAGACAGAGGAAAAAGAAGGATGCAAATGGAGAAATTACTCAAAGTGCCTTTTGTACCGAGACACTAATTATACTCACCAGCTGCAAAATATTGCACAGCAGTGATTCCCAAGACTGCCCGTGTTGATAAGCTTTCATCATGATCACACTTTTCCCCAGGAGGAAACACTTCCATCCAACCTGGGACTAATTCATGTCTGCAAATGGCTCCGGTCAAGTGTTGCAGTATAACAGTTTGTTTATTATCCTGTTTGAGGTCACAATAGTTTTGAATTAGTTTTGTACACATATTCAGGTTGATTTGAAGAGCATTATCACATACAATAGCAATTCAAAATGCAAAATAGGTTGATAAAAACAATTTAAAAAAAGTTAAAACAAATATACAGACAGATATCACATATCTATTCACACAAAAGTAGATGAAGATTGTGTGTGATTGTGATTGCAGGCAGACTGTTCCGGGCTTCAGGTGCATAAACATTGAATGCTCAATCGCCAAATTTAGACTGAGCTCTGGGAATCTGAGGGAGACATCTGTCTGTTGACCTGAGAAATCTGTCAGGCGGATAAATTGGAAACATGTCAGATATGTAATCTGGAACCAGACCATTAAGAGCTTCACCGACCAGCAGCAGGATCTTCAAATCAATTCTGTAATTAACAGCAGGTAGCAAGTGGAGATGTTTGAGAATTGGAGTGACATGATTGCATTTTTTGGTCTTCGTTAAGGTGCATTTTGTATAAGACCCTTAAATAGCTACGACAGGATGAAGAGTGAAAAAAGGCAGTGCAATACTCTAGCAACTAAATTCAAAGGCATCAAAAGATGCTTCCAAATGGAAATGGGATAGAAAGCATCACGTTTTTAAAAACCATAAAAACTTATGTGACACAATACTCTCCCGTCTGCGTGTTGAGTCAGGCGCTGGAGTTGGGTGGTGACGAGCTTAGTTTAACATAGAAAGTGTTGTGCTATATAACTCCACTAAAACCCCAAATTTTCAATTTTATATTTATGTTTGTCTACAAATGGAATGTTCATTAGTGAACTTTAGAGGTGCCGGTTTAGAGAGTTTCTGCATCCAGTATTTATTGTTGAGATAAATTCCATTTTTTAGTGTGTAAGTGGACTACAGTGAAAAGGAAACTGACTCAAGCAGACCAATATTTCACTCAACAGATCAGTAATGAAGAGGACCCTGCTACAAATAGCAGAGGAGGTTGGAGAGAGGTCCAGGTGGTGCTCCAGACAAATAGGTACATGCATGTAGTGAGAATCCCACCCAGACATTAGACCAGGAAGGATGCTGCTAAATAACCACGGACCACAGGGATCATCCCTTCACTTCATTTCACAAGGTTTAGCACTTTCCACAAACCATTTACAAAACGTACGATCTTTGCTGTTCTGCTCTCTTACAGTACGCTGTAAAGACGGGACCCCACCCACTCAGTCTGTCTCACATTTTTAAATAAAGGTTTGAAATTAAATTAAATTAAATGAAAGACTGGAGCTGTTCAAAACCAGTTAAAACATCCACTGGGAAAGGATCAAAGTCATCACCCAGCAGTCAATGGAGGCCAGAGTTTGTGGGTTTAAATAGCGGTTAAAAGCTATCCACACTGCCCCTCAGCACTTCCTCTTGCGGAATCCCAGTCCCAGACTTAAGTCTACTCAGTGTGCATTCTGTGGTTGCGATAAACAGCGTCAGTTAATATTAACCACCTTTACACTGCAGTTTTGTTTCTGCTTTTAAACCATTTTATTCACTGAAATGCGATATAATGAAATTTATTTCTGTTGTAATCAAAGATACTGAAGAATTCAACTAATGATCACAAATGCATTCATTTATGAGAAACAGTAACAATGCCCATGCTGTTTCACGATTTATTATTGAATAGTTTATGTAGAGTCTACAGATGACGGCAAGCATGCTCCTTTTCAATCATCCACTTCCATCAGACCCTTCCCCGAGCTAGGATGACTTATCTAATATCAAGTGCCAAATGGAAATGATAGAGCCAAAGAATTATTGAAATGCACTAGGAAGGTTACAATCTCCCCCTATATATTACCGCCTGTTATCCCTTGACCAAAAATTCATACATGACAACAAGGCAAGCTTCGTCTCCTGATTACAACCGTTAAATGTAATTGAAAGCCAGGGAAAAAGCCAGCAGCCTAACACCACCTTGAGCTACACTTGTTTGGTCAAGGTCAAAAATGAACCTTCAAGCTTAATTTTGAGCTTGTAATGAGGACATTATGATCTCATAGCTAAGGCCAACTTTACCTGAAGACTTAGAAGATTATCAGTAGGACAATAAATCTCGACCCTCTCATGACCACCACTGTGACCTGAAGTTATTCTTCTCTGCTACATTACTCCTGCTAGCAAACGGCTTTCTGTCAATGATGTATTCATCAAGCAGTATGATAAAGCTACCAAGGCAAGTAATTTACCCCAAAACATTGTGTAATAGTTATTGAATCTCATTGTTCTTGTCACCTTAATTGCTAATATACTATTTAAGAGAGCAGATAATCCCAACCATAATAACTCTGGCGCTTCTGCTAATCCTTCTCCAAAGCTACTGAAGAAAAGTTGTATTTTCTTAAGTTTCTTTAAAAAAAAATCTCGATAATTAGTGTTACATCAAAGGAGCAGTCTCACTCTAAGCAGGAAATGTAATTAGGCACTAATGAAGAAGAAGACAGTGCTGATATCATTCCTCCACAGTGACACTAAAGGCTTGCATCATATCAATATCTCAGATTTTACACTGCCTGGGGAGTTGATCAGCCAGTCTCTGGGTGAGGCTTTAAACCCCCCCCCCCCTTGGTGAGATGAGACATACAGGGGACAGGGAATGGAATGCTGCTCCTAATGACAAGTGTAGGAGAGCTCAGACTGTTGAGAAAGCCTGACTTCAAAGGGGCGAATGAGAGAAGAGCAACACGGCAAACACAGGCAGGCATAACGTGTCAGAACAGAGAGCAGGTTGAAGGCGTCTGAGGGAGCAGAAACTAAAGGGTTGGGATTTAAAGCAAAGCCAAATGCCCTTAAACACTGACAAGCAGACACCTGAGACTCAAGTCCACTTACAAAGACTGTACAGTGCATCATCCAAACACACACCCTCACCTTTTGAAGCCTGCTGGACTTTGTTGTGATGTATAATTAAGGAAAATGTGGCTGGACGTTGGCGTATTTTAACGCTTGGGATTATATTTTGATTGATAATAATGATGGTAGCCCCCGGCTGTGTGAGACAACTTGCACGATGATGTGCAGCACACAAAAGTGATCAAAGCCTGCAAAAATTAAATGTGAAGATTAATGTTTGAAATAAAGAAAGAGAGAGAGAGAAAGAGAGAGAGAGAGAGAGAGCTGGTTTAACCACAGAAATAGCAAACGAGTGCATATCAGATGTTTTACAGAAATAGATTTTTTCTCTCAGGGAGTACTCCTTCAAACCCCGGTGAATTAAGGCATGCAGAAAGGCCTCCCCAGTAGACCATGGTGTATGCGATCAGTTTGCTGGGCACATAATGAAGATGCTCTGAGCAGCCTGTTCAGAGTGGATTCAACGGACATTTACTGTGCAGCTGATGACTGCCAGAGCCTTGGGATAATGAGGCCTGGGATAAGACGACTGTGAAGAGGGATTGGAGGAATCTGCGGCAGACTGTTGGCAGCCTTGTGTTGTCTGAGCCGGGCTCTTACACCAACTGCACCGGAGGATGACTCTTTCAGATGAGGGGAGGGTGATAGGAAAGCGGAGGAGGCCATTTGTGTGAAAGAAAGAAAAGAAAAACACCCACGTGTGTAACAGCAAAACATTCGGCCTTAAAACGTGCTACATTTCCCTCTGTGGCCTCCTGCTAACAAAGAGACAGGAAGCAGAATACAGGGATGTCAGTCAGTCACACAGGGAGTGGGAGGAGATGATCTGCCAGCAGATGAGATGAGTTGACATCACCAAACATACTGTATCAGGCCTGTATCACAGAAGAAGCACAACAGATTCTTGCTTTTCGGCTGTCTTGCTGTTTCTCAAAGTGCACACAAATTATTATTTTTTTCACAGAACTTTGCAGAGGCAGCACATTTGGGAAAAGAGTCAAATAAAGAGAAACACTCTAAAGCACTGGTTCTTGGCAATAATAACTTTTACATTATTAATAGTTACATGAATGCCAAAGAGACATAAAACATCTAGAGACAATGCCTCTCTTTGTCATCATTTTGCTTTCCTTTGTAGCTGTTCTGCATCTCTTTCTAGTCGTTTAGCATCCATTTGTAAACGTGTAGCATCTTTGTAGTTTTTTTGCGTCTCTTTGTAGTTGTTTAGTATCTCTTTGCAGTCATTTAGTATCTCTTTGTAGTCGTTTTGCGTCTCTTTGTTTTGCGTCTTTTTGTTGTCATTCTGCACCTCTTAACAAGTAAAAGTATTTTTTTTTTTAGGTAATTTGATTGACTTTACAACAAGAAATGTTAACAGTAACTTCATACCGGGGATCGGATACTAAGCCAATTAGCTATCATTAAACTATGGCAGCAGGACTTGTGCAACCCCTCTACAGGTAGCAAGTGTTTTGTATGCATATTGAGCGTAAGCGACAAAGTTCCATCTTAGGATGTTTTCAAATGAGGAAAATTTCTATTTATCAAAAACATTAAATTCCTCCAACAAATGCACAATTCAGTGCTCTTTTTCCGTTGGTACTGCAGTTCACAGGGCCATTCATTACCCTCTCTCATTCATACTTTACCCTTAAACCAAAGGGAATGATTAAAAATCCCCCCAGATTTCTGATTCTGCAGTCGCCCAGACTTCAATCAGCCTCTAATTGAAAAGTTATAATGAGGTTCAGCCGAGCTCAGCTAAAGCATTCCAGCTTGACTCCAACTCCACTTTGGGCTCGTCTTTTGGAACAAAGCAAGGATACAGCCGTTTGAATCTTCCCACAAACAACCCTTATTAAGCAGATCTTCATGAGAGGATTTTATTCAGATTTTTTATCAGTCTAAAAGTTTCATGCAAATTGAACGCACAAAGGCAGTTTGTATTTTCATTTTGTTTTGTGTGTAATTAGTTGCAGTCCATTCAGATTCACAGAGGAAACGGAGGAAAAACAATGCATATTGCATTAGGGAGCATATGGCTAGGGAGGAGCATCATTAATCAAATATCCATGAACAAAGCTCATAATGTTAATCCAGGGATTATTTTCAAAGCTGTGGACAAAGTATTTCTACAAAATGGAGAAAGATTTGAATGTGTTAAATTATCCATTGGTAGGACTAGCACGGTTTACTCCTTTTATATCTGCTTATTTCTTCCCTCCAGAAACATGAAACATAAATTCTACAATGCCTGATGAAATGAGAGTAGTTTTTTCACCTCGAGCCCTGGCGAGGCTCTGTTAGTATTCCTCATATGTCTCATCTCCCTGCTTTAGCTTTGGGGTATACTGTATGTGTGTGCATGTGGATGTATGTTTTTTTTTATTGTAGAAGGGCTCCAGAAGAAGACTGGCTGCCTTCCTGTGGGCATCACAGCGACACAGGAGGTAGACAATCAATCGCCACTCGCCCGAATCGCCACAAATTAACTTCCCAATGATTACCTCCAGGTATCCGCCACTACTGTTTTTCCTCTGCAGATCTATAATGCAAACACTGCAGCAGCTGCATGTGTATTTTTTTTTTCCTTTGGTGATGCATAAGTCGGCCACAGCAGACTATAGCTTGTTGAAAAATGAGCACCCCTAGGCACTGAGGGAAGGAGAGAAGATGGGGAAGTATCAGGAGTGGATGAAGAGTGTCCCTTTGTGTGTGTGTGTGTGTGTGTGTGTGTGTGTGTGTGTGTGTGTGTGTGTGTGTGTGTGTGTGTGTGTGTGTGTGTGTGTGTATAAAGAAAAGCTGAAACTATTTTTCATGGACAGAGTAGGCGAAGACTTAATATAAAAAGTCTGCCAAAATTGTTAAAGGCCTAAGAAGAGGCACCAGTCAATCTCAAGAAAAGGCTGCGAGTGAATCTGTCCTACTTATCAATACTCACAGGATCCTCTTCTTTGTGTACAATGCTTACAACATCTCATTGACAAAGCCCATTAATGTGCACTCAGCTCCAATACATAGTTAAATATGATTTTATGCTTCTAGACAACTTAACTCAATGTGTTTTTTTTCTAAATAATCGTATCCTATCTGCTAAATTATAAATCATTGCTTGTTGTTTTTCTTCCCAGAACAACCCTTCTTCAATACTCTGTTCGCATTCTGTCTGAGAGGATAAAAAAAGAAGAAAAGAAAAATAGCACAGAAGCAGCAAATTTTCACTATCATAAGTCCAAATGAATCTATTACCATAATTCTCACAGCTATTCAGTTTTTCATATCTCTGTGCTTGGGGGCGACGCTCTGAGCCTTTCCTAACCATCTCCATTACCCTCAGCTTGTCAGTAGGCAAGCCGAGCAGAACAAGGAAGGAGAAACAGCAATCATAATGAGACAGACAATAACAAAGCAGAGGACGGAGAGATGGCAGTGATGGAGTGAGATCTAAACAGAGTGAATGGCCTGAAATGAAGTGCCCTCATTTCTCACGAGCATGGTCTTCGACGAGAAATCGTGAAACCTAAAACAAAGGAAATGACATTTAGCGTGTTTTTCATCATTTCAAGTTGCCTGCCATCGTCCAGAGCAATATTGAGCGCTGCCCTCTACATCAATTAGAGGAAACTATGAATTAAACATGGACAATTAACATACTGGTGGAGACGTGATCAAATTTATAAACATTACTGACACTTGTTTCTACATGTTATTTGATTAACATAGTGGCCACAGCCAAGCATGGATGATTTTGAAGTGATAAGTGCTTAACTTGGAGGTGAAATAAATCTCTCTGTTGCTAATTCTCTAGTGTTATTGCCGTTGGTTATTGCAACACTGGTATGAAATTGTTCATTTGCAACACTGATATAAGCCAGCCTTCCTGTTGTAGTGGACGCTTGTTGCTCATTTCATGTCTGCTCTTTTGGGTTCATCTGTGTGGTACCACTGCACCTATCCGTCTGTTTTGCCTGCAGCTTCAAAAGGTGTATCCACTGTCCATCACAGGTCCCTGATCCCCAGTCTGTCCACATTCTTCAATCTTGTTGCACAGGTACTACACTTGTGTATAATGACAATAAAGGCATCCTATCCTGTTCCTTGTCTGTCCGCCTTCAAGAGTACAAACAAACAGGAAGCCGGTCTTTCAAAAAAGGGGCCAGAGGGCATTATGCTATATCTTGCTCCTTATGAGGTCATAAGCTACAGACTCAGAAATGGCACATACTAAGGAAAGCTCATTGTGGAACTGGCTCTAGTGGCTGTAATTCTGCAACAAGGCTGCATTTTGGGAAATAGACTTCAGATATGGAATTAAGGGACCACTAAGGTCTATAAGCATCCAAAGAGCACCATGTCATGAGACGTATAAGCACATGCAGACTTTAAATGCCACCACAGTATATGATCAGTCTAAGTGCCTGAGTGGAGGGGGTACAAAGGCTCCAAAATCCCCAAAATGTTAAATCACATGTGGGAGGCTTTCTTCTCGCCACAAATGCATGCCTTCATGTAAAAAAAAGGCCTGCTTGATGTAATGGTATGTTATATGCAGGAACATGTTCATGCCATCATCTTTCATGTTTCAAGTGTTTTAAAGGTGCAATATATAATATTGACAGCTAGTCTTTAAAATAGTTACTGCAGTACAAATTCCCAAAACATGAGAGATTCATCTCCCCTGCCCCCTTCTCCCCAGACTCAAAGTCCACGGAGGTTGCCAGGCTGAGACAGCAGCACCCTTAACAATGTTGCTAGATGCTTGTCGCACATAGCCAGACATTACTTCACAGCACGGTGGAGTAGCTAACGTTAGATGCTGGTGATAAATTAGCCTGAAGCTAATGCTTAGCTACCTATTCAGGAAGAAATTAGCCAACTCTGCGTCCTTTTCGGGCTCCATCTTTTAAATACATCTCCAATATTTACCTGGGGTTTGTTACGTCTCTGTTCACACAACTGTTTCCTTGGATCAGGGAGGCTCCAAAAGTGCCCTGCTATGCCATGAACTACTACAAACTACTATTTTTTGTAACTGTTATTGCCACTCTTCATTTTAACCCCAACCGGTCAACCCGTCAGACACCACCTACCAAGAGCCTGGGTCTGTCCGAGGTTTCTTCCTAAAAGGGAGTTTTTCCTCACCACTGTCGCATTGTTGCTTGCTCTGGAGGAAACTACTAGAACTGTTGGGTCCTTGTAAATTATGGAGTGTGTTCCAGAATTACTCTATCTGTAAAGTGTCTCAAGATAACTCTTGTGTTGAATTGATACTATAAATCAGGGG
Organism: Etheostoma cragini; assembly: GCF_013103735.1. Taxonomy (NCBI): domain Eukaryota; kingdom Metazoa; phylum Chordata; class Actinopteri; order Perciformes; family Percidae; genus Etheostoma; species Etheostoma cragini. Next base: position 10,589,897 of record NC_048408.1, read on the forward strand.
TCTTCAACGTTTTCCAGGCCAAGGACCCCCAAACTGATGGCGAGATGGAGCGGGGACCCCCTAATTATATATAATGTGTGCATTGATGACTGAAAGACATCTTCTGCATCCATTTATCTGTTTACTACAGTGTGTTGAATTCATGTTAATGTGTATTTAAAGACATTTCAATTAGTGGAAAAAATTGCAGGGTGGGGGGGGAATATAAAAAAAAGTCTAATCAACCAAAACTTTCGCGACCCCCATGCAGTACCTCCGCGGACCCCCTAGGGGTTGCGGACCCCCAGTTGAAGACCCCTGCTATAAATAAAATTGAATTGAAAAACTTTTAGAAACATGCTGTTGTTTTTGTCTCTGTTGATCCTGCATGTTTCTTTGCTGCTGAGATTTTGTTTTTACAGGTATATCTGGCAACATGGCCTGGCTGTCAAACTGGGTAGTTGATAACAACACACAGGTCAAAACACAAACAAGAAATCCGTCATGGAACGGAAATTTCAAAAGGAGAAAATACTTGCATTAGCCTTGTAAGATAGTATTTCAACTTAGTGTTCATGTCTGATGACATGTTGGGGTCATTTTTGGATTTATAACAGTAAATATGTTACAAATTGGACCTTTGATGATTTTGGATTTCCACTGCCATCGTTTTCATTATTACACTATGAATTTAATGCTGTGATTTACAGAAAGTGCAGTCAGGGCTAAAAAGTTGACCAGAGAGCCCTAAAGCACTCGTTGATTTTGCCGTGATACAGCCATATGACCCTTAGCATTTATTTCAGAGAGACCAGTGCATTAACAAAGCTAGGGTGCGTTATACAGGGGGCTCCATAAAAAAGGCAGGGTTGTCCAGCAGTGTGGGTGAACCTGGCTAACTTTGACATGTACACTTCCGTCTTATAGTGTTGAAAACATAAACCACCATGCAGTGTTTTGAAATCTGACAAGCCTTAAAGGCTGAGGTATACCTGAAACAAAAGTGTTTCCCGACCACGATAAGTGTTTATAGCTGTTGCAAATGGCCAGACTCAAAGGGGGGCGGAAAGGCATTCTGTCATGGAGAGAGGCGAGACGAATTAATCAATTGAAGCTGGGTATGATTGTGCACTCTTTGGTTTTGCACTTTGGTTTTGCACTTTTGTTAGACTGTAAATCCCAAATACAACAATCAGTATCCAAGCATGGAAGCTCCATTTGTATTTTTTGTTTAGAGTCTTCTTATTTTAGTAATGACACTAAAATTCATAACCTGCAGCCATAAAAAAACTCCATTTAAACATACTGGAGACAGCTGCCATTTTCTACACAAACTCAGTGACAGTGCCTGAAAGTCAAAGATGATGCGCAGTCGGGATCAACACTCCAGGAACTACGAGCAATGCAATATTGATGGTCGGTCCTAAATAATAGATCCAACAGAAGAAGAGAATTCTGCTTCACATCAATGGGCTGTCAAGGAAGAGCAACTGTATTTTGTGACAACATGGTTGTAAAGAACCATAATACAATTAATTAACCATCAGTGATCATTTATAATATCCTCTAATCTTTTCAAAAATAGTCCTCATCTATTGGCAAAACATTATTTAAAGATGTAGCCCAGTTTTCAGTCCCTGTTCCGTATTCTCTTTTCTTTCTAATCATCTGCTCGACAGCAGAAAGCACTGCTGTTTCCCTTGCAGTTTGTCTTGTACAAAAGCAAGCGTACAGTATCAGAGCCCTAAAATGGAGCACAATGGCACTCCCAGATGAAAGCCCCCAAAATTGGCATCCAAAGATGAGGAACAAGAGTGTGTGTGTTTCCAGCCCGACCGTCTCAGTCTTCCTGTGTTGTTGTGCTGTTGTGACAGCTGTTTCTGTGACACAGGCCTCATTATGAGCTTCTCCATCTGTTTTTTTCTTATACCTCGCTCGCGATCTCTTCCTTATTTTTTTTTCTCCCTTACTTTTCATCACAGTGACTGTGTCTGATCTTTGACTGCCACTCCTTTTTTTTGCAGGTCCATCTACCGCCCCGATTGGCAGGTAATTACTACCCAGGTGACAGCAGCCTATTCCAAGAGTCGAGAGGTCATCACTGTGATTTTGTGGGGCACAGAGTTTTCCTGAAGTTCTCAGAGACAGATTCTCCATGTGAGGCAGCACCGGGCAGTGACAGTGCAGAGCTGTTAGTTTGGTCTTCATGTACAGTATGTTGTCAGTGCTGCTGCTCCCATCTATATCCTCTCGAGCCTTCTTTGATCCTGTGACTGAAAGGCGGGCAGATAAAAGGGGCTTGTTTTCTGTCTTAACCACAGTTATTACAGCGGGACAGGAGAGTAATTGATCTGATTCAAGTACATGAGAGGTTATGTAGAAAAAGGCTGTACACTAAGTAGAATAAGGAAAAACTAAAAGCAGCTCAAGAGAAAAAGATGAAAGAAAGCCTAAAGACAAACGTGAACAATGAAATAGTGGATTAAAGTGACAGTTTAAAGGCACAGGGAAATGGTATTTTGATGACATCTTTCTTGTTGAACAGTGTAGGGAGGAACAGCTTAAAAGAAAGCGTGTACAAACAAAGAGACTTGGAAGAAGTACCTGTACATTTATATTTATTGTAGATGCCTTCTGTGGTATCAAGCATTTGTTATTGGAGCAGATGGTACCAATATCTTTTTTTAGCTCTGTTTTTGACGGCAAAGCTGCTTAAATGCCCTGGGAAGTTGAGGGAAATGCAGAGTTGGGTGATAACTCTGTGGATGTGTCACTATGAGCAACTCCTTTCACATTACACACAGTCATAAAAGTATAGATTACTGCTTTTTAATGTAACGCATTGAAGGACCCCCATGAAGAAACGACTAAAAATATTCCTAAAGGTAAAACTAACGGGAGTTTGAATGAAAACGTGAAAAACAATGATATTTTGTTTTAATTTTAACTTAAACCCTCCTTTTGTGCAATAATTCTGCTTTAAGTTAAATCTTAAATAACGGAAGCCCGATGTGCTTTCATATCCATAATGTCAGGGACATAACAGCCAGCCTATTTCTCCTCAGTTTCGGCTTCCTGGCCTTTTGTCTTGCTAAGTGGTTGTAATTGTTGTCTGTGTGATCTGGTCAGGTCCCTGCTGGCCGCTAACCTCATTTATCTCATTCACAAAATTAACACATTAAAACCATATCCTGCGGCTACATTTGTTGTTCAAAGACCCATTAGCCGCTCACTGAGCATTAGCTTCTCAGCGCTATTAGTGACAGAGATGCTAACTAACAAAGGAAACAAGACAGGGGAGCGTTTTGCGCCATAATGTGCTCTTTAGTTAATGATGAGACTGGCCAGTCTAGGTTTGTTGAGCAACAACTTTACCGCATTATGTTTTTCTTACATTTTGAACTTTCTATACAATATATATATATATATATATATATATATATATATATATATATATATATATATATATATATAGATAGAGAGAGTTTTGGTTTGTATGCACAAACAGATAAACTACTGAGAACACAGTTCCAGCTGTTCTTGTGGAACTGCGAGAGAGGTTAAGTTAAATCACCCCCTATTTAAGTGAAGCCGCGGCTCCTGTCAGAGTGACGCCCCTGAGATATTTTCAGAACAACATGAACAAGTTGTGTCTTTTCTTTCTACTCAGCATACTGCTATTGCACACTTGGACCATGGTTACACAAGACTCCATAACTTGCCTTTATTTAGCCTGAGAAGGCTCTCATTTGAGGTACAACATAAATGATGCAGTGCTCTGAATGACGCACTTAGACACAAAAGCGATGGAAAGGTTTCCCACCGCGGCTGCCACTTTGGACATAAACAGTCGCCACCATGCTGGCAACCCGCCTGAGTCACAGACTGGACCACATGTATGACGTCGGCACCTCTACTTAAAATCTTCAGTCTCCTCCCAGGAGCAAGTAGATTAAAGTAGGCTCTCATTTTAAAGGCAAGGGTGCTTAATTCAAGAATTAGACATTGGAGCATGACAGCAGAGCTCAGAGAAATGTCCTCTTGGGAAAAAAATGTCTTGTTTGAGTTAAATATTGATGTTCCTTAAAATCCTAAAAAAAGACAAACAGTACTGAAGAAACACACAAGGGTGTGGTGGGAGTCGAGGCATCCACTTCCAAAGACCAACACCACAGAACATTCTGGAAACTGCTGACTGACTGTTCCTGGCTGCAACCACACCGCCATGCAGAACCATCATTTACCAACAAGACGGTGCCTTTTTGCACCAGCTAACACTAATACTTACTCCCACACATGCTGACAGTGCTATTATCATCTCAAAATTACAGTATTCTTCCTTCTATTCAATCCATTTGTAAAAGCAACTGGCAACGCCAGCCTCCTAAAGTCTCTCTTTGGCCCTTTGATGCATCTGCACGTATTGATGACGGCAAGAGATGGGAAGACGTGGTCTTCATCAGAAAGCACCCTGCGTCCTGATTGATATGCACCAACTGTCCTCATATAGGCTACTACTACTATTGCTGCTGCACTAGAAGAAGCAAAAAAGGCAGGCACAGAGCCACAGCAGAGATACATAAATGAAAAGCCCACAGCTCACTCTATGATTCAGCGTCATTGTTGAGCCTTAAGAAAACAGAACAGAGCTGCACTCAAAGCTAAACAGACCTGCGGATATGAAATTGTTGATCCCATGTAAACTAACCAAATTGATACTTCGCGGCTGTTCAGGATACAAGTCCATTGCTGTATTTGAACCTCCTTGAGCTACGACATCTAAAAAGATTCAAAAGATCCTCTCTGGGTGATTGTTATTGACAGGAGGCTTTGATCTGTGGCAAAAGAACAAAAATATACCTGGTGATGCAAGAAAAGGAAATACAGTCATCATAATATCTGCGTGCAGACTTTTATTTGGTTTTCTATTTGCTAAAGGTCAAAGCGTTCCTGCTGAGTGGGGCAAAATAATGAAGACATCTGCCACAGCGAGCCGACATCACAGGGGCTTCTCAGATGTTTATGAAATTCACAGGTTTCAAAGCATAACCTGTTGCCGTCAGATTAAACAGGCCCCTGTGCTTTATTACCTACAGTACAGCAGACCAAACCATGACTTAGCTCATTAAATGGAGACAAAAGAGAGCTTGACAGTTTACATAAACCACAGCAGATATGCGCCCTGTATGCATGATCAACAACACCCAAACATCTCTTTAATTAAAAATCATTAATATAATGCATTCACTATTAACAGCACCAATTAATTACATACAGAGCTAATGTCTCATTAATAATGGAAAGCAGACAAGATGGATGAAAGGATAGATGGATGCGTTCACTGTAGAGCAAGGGGGAAAGAACAGATGGATGTTCCTTTCCCGCGTCAGTTTATGTTCAGTCTCCCGCCCAGACCACTAAACTACACTAATGGGGTCTTGGTTTCAGCGGTCTGGCGGTTGATGGCAACAACTTTGTTTAAGGGAACAAATGAATCTCTCAGAAACGCTGCTTGAGCCATCTGTGGACAGAAGCCCACTTCCATTGTCAGCCGCTGCAAAGACATGAGGCCCTGGTATGAGGTCCGGCATAGCCAATTTCATTAAGCGTGAAAGGGGCCACAAGTGTCTGCAGTCATACTCGCACATCTGCATGTTGTTGTTGTCTTAGGAGTAAATGTTTGTGGGTTGAAGCAGCAGATGGTCAAAGCTAAGCCCCAATTTGTGTTTCTCATGTGTGACAATTACATTCCAGTCACAGAGCTAATCATCCGTTCTTACAAAATTAAACCTGGCAATGTTTGAACAACCAAAAAGGTCATTCGACAAATTACTTCAACAATCTGGATAAAAAAAACATATATAGATTGAATAATTGTAACACGCATGGGCCCCTGAGGATTAATCCCTCTGATTTTGGTGATCCTCTGATATCACCATCAGTGGTGGTGTTAAGTGTTTTTTGCCTCCAACATCTCCTTCCAGGCAGCGCGGCAATAGTTATGTTTAGGGTTATGGTTAAGGCTAGCTGCCTTGAAGGCGAAGTTTGAGGCAAAAAACACCATAGAGCATCAGTGGTTCAGTCACATCTTGACAACAATCAGAAGGGTTTCCGGGAAATTTGATATTGTCTTCAGGTTTCCTTAGCGGGTGAATTCTCATGACTTTTGTGATACCTCTATTACAAAAGTTTACCTGTATTACCTGTGTCAGAAAACCAGAATTGCAATTTTTTTATCATGTTGCAGAGTTAATACTTTGATCCAAATGATTAAAGGAGTCTTGGATTCTGGAAATATGTTAAGAACAGCAGTAAGTGTTGTTAAACAACATTCTGGCTTTTAAAAGTATTACTCATTAGAGAGAGTGAGCAACAGAAACATCTGTCCTACAAATCATAAAAGGCAGCCGTGTCGAAGTACAGACATACATTAGTTTTTTAATGAGCAAAGCATCTCCGCTCTCTCTTTTCCAACAAACTGTAGATGCATTTACTCTTTTTATTCCTCCTCCCTCGCTCGTTTACCACTTCCTGTCTGTTGCAGCAAAAATGAAAAATGCCACTTCTTCATATCTTTGAGTAGATCTTGAAGAAAATGGGCTCCCAAGGCTCCTGTCCAAGTTGAAAGCAATTCATTTGATATACTGCAGAACAATTTCATGCCCAATTCATTTATTCCCTCACTACTTTAATTGTAAACTATTTCCAGATCCACTGTAAATTCCTTCCCATCTAATATCTAATAGATTAATAGAGATTAGAATAATAGAGTGCTGGTACCAAATCTTTTCAAAGTTTAGTGTCTGCAGTTAGAAACTTCATGTTCAGTAAGTACTTTATTAGGCACGCTTAATTACAACCGTTTAATTTACACTTTTCTTTACAGAGGAAGTGCTAGAAATAAAATATAAATAGATTTGGAAAACATTGGTCTGACAATAACTAATGAACCACAACTAGACTTCCATCCTTGTCAGTTTCTCAATCTTTGTTGAAGTGAAGTCCAACTACTACATGTTTGCAGTGTTTTATTATAAGTTTAATCAATTTTATACAGACAGGTCAGGCTGTCAGTTATTAAAACAAAGAAAAGCAAACATCAAAAAGCAAAAAACTAAATTTCTCCTCCATCCAAACCAATCCAAACCCAGATCTGTTCCAGCCTGCTTTCTCTCACCCTAACCCCATTACAGTTTACTCTACACTAAGCTCCAGTGATCCACCGGTGGAAGTCGCAGGCTATGGCTTGCCCACCACAAACCACATCCTCCTACCGAAAAGAGTCTTTCAGCAGCACTGGCTTCAATGTGGAATACTGCTGTAAATATGAAGCAACTTTTTTTTGTGGTTTGAAGTATGATTCAGCTTTGGTACAATGAGCTTTCTTCTTCTTGATGTTGCTGTTGCATGGGATTGCTACATCGTGTTCAAGGCCTGTCTGTTCTTGGGGCTTGGTACCCAACCTCAGATAATGCCCCTCCCCCCCCCAAAAAAAAACTATCCAACTTTCACACTATGGCTTGTAAACTGTATGTGGGAAAAGAGCCAGGGTTTGAACACCTCTCAAACTCTCTTTTTTCATTTGTTACACAACTATTTCTGTTAATTTTAATGTGAACGACTGAGTCCAACACTATTAACGTTTTCCAGGAGCGACGGTCAGAAAATATTGAAACAATATTGCGTCTTCCCCCTCTCTGTGGCAACTAGCTTATTACTCTATCTTCTAGTATGGTCATTCAGAACAAACTGTTTTGATTTCCAATATGGCCGGTCGACACAAATTAGTTCTGCTCAAGCGTAACCCGACTTCAACCCAACTTCAGCTCTAACTCTAACCACTCATCTCTGTGATGTCAAACCATTACCAAACATGAACATAAATTAAGCCCCAACCACAGAAAGAAGCACAATATCTGAATCGTCTGCATTGGCATACAACAAATTTGACTCTGTCAGTGTACTTGAAATCATTGCTACAACAGACATACAATGAAAGAAACAAGAGCTATAAGTTTGTAATGTTAAATGCTGCATACATTTCAGCACTGAGTTGAGTGGTAGCCAACTGTATGAAAATATACCACATGCTATGAAACGATATGATTTGGTCGAGTCTCATAGATTCCGCTATACAGTAAGTACAACAATATTGCAATAAATCTTCCAGGAATTTGATTTACGGGATTATCCAAAAACACACACTTTAATCCAGTTATTGTATCTATAAATCTCAATTCAAAAACCTTAAGATGTATTGATATAACAATATAAAATTAAATGTACCATGATAGCAGGACTTCATCCATATTGCCACTCCTAAAATCAACTAATAGCTTGAATGCTGTGATACTCTGAAACTTCGAGTTGCTTTTATACATTCTGGTATCATATTAGCCTATTTATATTTGACAAAGTAAGTGATTAGCTGATCAAAAGATGCAGCCTCGTTTCCCATCCACAGCGAAGTACAGTATTCATCAGGATGTTGGCATCATGTAAAAGTAAAACCGACGCATTTGTTTGCCAAAATGAGACTCCTAGAGAAAACGCCTTTGTTGAAACAACAAGTATGTGCAGGCACATTGAGTGTCCATGCAGGCACTGAGCCTCTCAAATTAGAAAAGCCTGGTAAATCCATGCTTAACAAAAACTGTACCATAGTACACCTCTTATCCCTGCTAAACAAGGACACCCAGGTTCAGACATTGAAGCTGACATGCACTGTATGAGTGATATTAATGTAGAGAACTATCTAACAGGTTTTAATTAAGACATAAATACTGAGCCACTGAGGAGCTGGTGAGGTTTGTAGTTCAAGCAGCTTGTTGTAATCACCCTCTTTGCTTTGCCCCATCAGCTATAGAATCTAATCAAAGAGTAATCCATCCCCCAACACCCTGAAGGAGCAGGTGTACATTTATCTGTTAGTGAAATTAAGCCTCTTGTTAAACCCCTGCTGTGTTTATCTTTTAATACTCTGCGACAGCTAAAATAACATTTCATGTACAGCTTGTCTGCCAGAAATATCTCCTTCTGTCCAAAAGGCCAATCAGTTTAATGACTAATAAATTAACTGTGTTATTGATGCAAATCATCAGTTCAGTATTTGGCAAGAGGTGGCATGTGAATGACCCTGGTAGGCAGCTCTGTATACCACTGGAAAAATTCCACGGCAGCATGAAGAGTATGTAGACAAGTGCTGTTACAGTTAGTCAATTAACCCATATTCTCATGGTTGGTAAATTGACTGACAACCTTTTACTATTTTAACTATTTTTTTAGTGGCTTATAGAATTTGTTTTAGTACAATAAAAGGTTCCAGCTGTTTGTCTTATTTAATATCACTGTAAATGGAAATTTCTTTAGTTTTGGAATGTTGTTAAAACAAGACATGCAATTTGAAGGAATCAACTTTGAACTAAGGCTTCCAACAACGGCAAACATTTCTTCCCTAACATTACTAGCCTTGATTGCAAAAAACGGGGTACATTTATTTGCTTTGTGTGCGGAGAGTTAGATTTCTACACAGTGTTTCACCATAAAGACTGGAAATGGTGCACGCTACATTGACTCTATTTAAAATGATAAAAATATGTCTTCCAACACCTGTAACGCTAACAAACAAAAACGTAGCACCTTTTTTTTTTTTTTTTTTTTTTTAAATCTAGTTATATGGTAAACACCAGCTGGGCGCAGCATCCCAGAGACTCATCAACACAATGAGGTTGCCAGGTTTGGCTTCATTGTGCCTGTATATAGCAACCAACAACGTAAATATCACACACAAGTACTGGGTGGATGTTTGTCAAGAAATAGCTCCCACATGTGACTCTCCCTGTAGCCACAAATTGTCATCTTGACGTTCTTTTTATGTACGAGCTAAACAAATGAGCTAATTGATGAGCTCTAGGTGTTGGTAAGCCTGTTTCAGAATTTTGGAAGTTTTTTTATTCCTGCCTCAAATCTTTATGCTTATTTAGGCAAAACACTTGACTCCTTGATTCAAGAGCTTTAACAGAGATTGGTATAAATTTTCTCATCTCAATTCTCGGAAAGAAAGAAAGTACACATTTTTCCAGATATATCAAACCAATCCTGTAAGATTATATACAACCACCACAGGCTTCAAAACTTTACTTAACAAAGTAACGCCATATATTAAATATAGTTACTGATTAGTAATTTCCCAAAAATCCAATGCTTCAATTGGACAAAATTAAGATATTTGTCATTTGAATTGCATTTACTCTTTCCTGCTTAACGTGTAAACTGTCAGCTTTCCCTTTATACACTGCAAAAGACACACGTGAGCTGTGAAGCAGTCTTTTCTGAATGAATATCCTCCTCTGCTTTTCGATGAATGATACTTTCTTACAGTTTTCAAAACTTAAGCCATTAGAACTCTGTGTATTATGACAGCTAGCATACATTTCTTTATTAATGAAGATGTTAATGGATTCCTTCCTTGTGCTATACAACACTAATGCCTTCCTGTGGATTTTCTGTATTGCTTCCTGCATAAATTAGCACGATTCTTTAGAAGCCAACAGTGCCTTTCTTGCATTTTAAGTAATTGTAAAGCTCAGCTTTAGATTAGGACGGTAATGAGCTCGCACCAGAACGCTGTGTTCTTTTCATTTCAGTCCTTCTCAGAACTCAACCCCTGCAAATGGGAGCCTTCATCGCCGTGTCTCCCATTTAAATGCTGATCCATCCAATCAGGCTGTGCTGTCGCAGCTTGTGTCCCGCGCCCCTCCTAAAACCAGAGGTGGACGCACCAGCAAAACAGCTCTGCACAAACAAACCACAGCAATCAATACCCAACCCAAACATATTGGCGGTGTTTTTCTGTAGCTTCTATCTATTGCTATAAGCACGGGGCAGCTAAATAACCTTTTAGCGGGCCCAGGCAGGCGAGACAGATGACTTTCCTAAATGAGGCTCTTGCTGACGCTGGGCCTTAAATCAATGGCAGTGGCAGGAGTTGAAATGAAGCCCCTGAAGCATGTGCTCACAGTTTCCTTTGAGAAAGTTGGAAGATATGCCTCTCTACAGATATTAATATTTTATCATTGGCGTTCTCATTTGCCCATTCCTATGAGAAAATATTGTTGCTGTGGGCAAACATATGATCAAATCCAGCACAGGTTCTTCATGATCAATGATGTCTTACTTTCTGGACCGCTTTTGAGACACTGTGAATGACCTTTCTGTTGTTGTTTCATAGAACATACTAATAATTGTCACTGTTTGTTAGATTGATGGTAATCTATTTCCCCAACGTTCCACTTCTGGGATTGCTCTCATTTTGCCAGAAATTATGCCGGATGACCCATTACCTTCCGCTCTCTTTGTTTTTTAATTTATAACTCTGGTGGATTTATAAGAACTATGGTTAAATGCTCCTCAGATCTCTGCAGAGTAAATCCAGACAGCTAGCTTGACTATCTGTCCAATCTGAGTTTTCTGTTGCAGTACCAAAAACAGCTTTTGAATGTACACGTTCCAGCAAAACAAGTTCCATTCCGAGGCTTTTTTTTAGTGGCACCGTGGTTCTGTTCGGCGCTTAGCACCGCCAAAGATGATTGTGATTGGTTTAAAGAAATGCCAACAAACCAGAGCATATTTTTCTCACAACACGGATTGCTGTGTGGACTAGCCAGACCCTCCTCCGTAGTGCTGTGGAGGAGGGTCTGGCAATGCAAGACTCGATCGATGGATGAACAGTTTCTAGTTTTTGTGCATGAATACACACAAATAACATAGGACAAACATTTACATATTATAAGTTAGAAAAGACAAATACTGTAAACACAAAACAGAGTATGAAACAAGATAAAAGGAATACATAATCCAGGTAGAAAGATGTATATTTATTATATATCAGGTTGCATAGGAAAAACACCTCCTGCCTCATGTATACCTCTCCCCATTTTCTTTCCAATTTGATAAATGTGCTGAGAGCAATCATAGCATCTATAAGCTACAATTACCACTTTTCTATTTCACAATTCTTATTTTTCTGGCTGTAGAAAAGTCCATAGAAAAGAAAATAACAACCACAACAATGTACAAATGCAGCATTCTGTGAAGTGTAAATGAGCATATGTCTCTAAAATTGCTGCCCTAATAAACAAAGTGTTTGGCAACAATTTGTTATCATTTTATGTTTTACATGCTGAGATAGACAAAGGCCCTAACCTGCTATGTAAGGGATTTTTATTGAGATGCAAATGTTGTCTCAGGGATTTTAGCTCGCAGTCAATGGTTCATTGTGTATCGCTGTCTTTCTGGTGCTCTGCAAATTTATGATGTTATTGGTGCTTCAAATACATCCACCAGGGCACGAAGTACATGCAAGCCTTATCTGCATATTTGATCTCAAACTTTGACAATACCATCTGAAACTTGTCCTTACCTGACGTTAATACCAAACGTATTTGAATTGGCAGTTCTCTGAAGTGTAATGCACTCACTCCGATTAATAGCACGTTTAAAAAAAAAAAATTGGTATTAGGACAATAATGGGCCATTTGAAAAATTATCATTAATACATTATGAAGAATTTTCCAAATAGAGAAAGTGATGGTGTGAAAATAAAATAAAAGCAATTTCTTTGACAGGTGTTTACGACATTGAGGTAATGATATCTGAGATGGATTTCTGCTTCTATCTATCTATCTATCTATCTATATAGATATATATATATATATTGTTCAATGCACTTTGTCAGTTTTTGTATTGGACTATAGTCCCATGGCAATAAGGTTATGTAAATGACTAAACAAAGAGGGGTATGACATGCACCAAAATGTCTAGGGTAAGGGATTGTTTGTTTATTATTTAAGGGGCTATCGGAGGAGTTTTAGGGTCTGCAGTCATCGCAATGGGGTGCTGAAACTGAGAGAGCTACATGGAAAAATATGCACCAAACAAGCTACTTTGAAATGTTGCATGAATACAAATGTTGGGTGACCCTCCCCCCTAGACTAAAAAAAGTTGGATGACCCTCCCCTCAACAAAGAATAAAAAGATAACCCTCCCTTGTTTTCCTCCGATGGTGCATTCCATACATACCAAAGGGTCCCTTAGAATGGAGTGTTGCACTTATGTGGAATGCACAGTTACCATTGAGCTACCGAGGCGCTCCAGCTGCCAACTTTTCAATTTCGTTTGGAGTGAGATTTGGTATCTGGGAAGAATTTTATGAGTATGCTTTCCGCAAGGCTCAGGGTCACCACTCATCAAGCCCAAGGAATTTGGTTTAAAACATTGTTAAATAATAAAAGTATGGTTGATCAGCATACTTGCTAACTTCCAGACTAAACGATACTGATTAATTACTCTGGGTTAACTTGAAATATTGAGCCCGGCCATGTGTGAAAATATGCGCAACTTCGTGAGAATTAGTTTGGTAATATGTGTAATTTTCTAAATTGTTGTGACAGCAATGATAGCTTTAATTTACAACATGAAAATGTAGATTTTTCAACCAGCGGTTGTGGCATTAATGCAAGTTAGGCAGAATAAACCTCTGTCTGTCAGTAGTACTATACTAAAGGCCTTTCCTTTACTCTAGTGACTCTCTTTACAGACATTTGAATGCACCAGGGGTCTGATCTGTCTGCAGGCTCAAAGTGAAAGTAGAAAATGTGATTGACCATGATTGTCACAGCCTCTAATGCAACCATCTGTAATGGTGTTTCTGATCCCACGGATCAGGGTGCGCCAAGAAAGCCTGGCCATGAAATGTGTTTCTGGCACACTCCCGGCACACTTGGTGGGTGCTAGGTTTGCTAAAAAAGAGGCTGCGATATCTTATTGTGCGCACAGAGCAGCAACTAACTATCAACTACTGGAGGTAAAGAGATCCAAAGCCCGTACTGGTATGTATTTATAAAAAAACATTTTCCATTTCAGTTTTCAGCAGCAGTTGAGCTTGTTGCAGGTTTAAATATCCTTTGATCATACATTTCATATTGTTTCTCATGCTGTACTATTTCCAGACAGGTTTCAGATTTGTCTGCTGCTTATTCTAAACAAATATGCGCGTGCACATAAACTGCCGACTCAGAAGACAAATTAAAGTCAAACTTGAATAATCTGAAAGTCGATAGGCTTTTGCTCTGAATTCAGGATACTATTACAGTCTTTCCCCTCAAGACAGACAACAGTGTTGAAACAGTATTTGCTCTGTTCATTACCAAACCTACACGTCTCTCATCCTTTTTAGGTGACTTGGCTTCACCTTCTCTGAGAATGTAACATCTCTGTATTTCTCTGTATGTTTTCTGCATCTTTTGTGAGCCCAGCAGCATTTCACTCTGGTTGCAGAGCATTTAGCTCCATATTTTCCAAGTGGCTGGAAACATAATGGCCTGCACCTAAGCCAAAGCAGCTAATATGCCATGCTCTTCATTTAATGGATTCACATTTACCTCCATCTCTCGCCTTGCCCTCTGTCCTTTTTCTGCTCATTCTCTCATCTCTCGCTCTGTCTCACAGAGTCAAGCCCATAATGAAAAGTCACTTTATAATGAACACGCTGCCATTTTTCATAATTACAGCCGGATGTGATTCACACACACACACAGACAGAATCAGAGAGGAAACGACCTGCGAGCACGACCTGTGTAGGTGGTCATTGGGGAGCCTGGAACGGTGCTTAATAATGTTCATAGTGGAGAAAGTTTACTCGCAGCTGTGAGTCAATCCAAAGATGGTCAAGGTGTGTAATGCTATTTTGGTCAGACCAGGGAAAACAGTCCTAGACAGTCTGTAGTAGTCAGAAAGTAGGGTCAGCTGTTATCCACTGACTACGCACGATAAACTATTGATTTGATTGGCTCAACTAAGTGATGCTCTAACTGTATTAGATGAGCCTATCGAGGAAAAAAAATAAACACTTTTTGAAGATTATTATTTATTCTCATTAATTTATCAGAAATTGGTCGCGGGTCGGGATCTCTCACTCTAGAACCAGCAGTCGGTCTGTAGCCCGCCAACTGGTGATGCCCTTTAGACACACTGTAGTACTTAATAAAAAAAAAAAACATTCTTTATTGGTTTGTTGTCACTTGTGGGTAGAGAGGTTGGACATAATACCTCAAAACACATATTTCACAAAATATATGGTGTATCTAATAAGGAGTGAAGCCTTAACCCTTCGCCTTCAGCTCCTTGTAATGCAGTAAAACTCCTGAGCTATTTCAAGTAGGGAACACTTTTGAAGTTTGAAACTTCTTGTTCCTTGATGGATGAAGGACGTCGAAATCTATGTTCTGGCAGTTCAGACGCTGCGTATTAGTCTCTGTGGAGCTGTGTTAGTTTCTCTGAAAAACTCACATATTAAACTTGGATTTTCACACATCTTTTAATGTTGTGGGAAAAGTTTGCCTGATGGCTTCCTTGGGGAGATGCATGTAAAATTAGGATTTTAGATAGATTTAGTAAAATTTTGGTAGTTAATGTTGCTTTTTTTCTCTTTAGCGCCATTTTGCTCCGAGAACACAAAATCATTACTTTTTATTAATTAACTGCTTCAACTGGGAGGCAAGCGTTACTGTTACTTACATTCATTAAAATTGATAAATAAGTTTTATGACATTGAAAAGCACAGCTCCGTCTAGTAGTTGTAACACAAAGAAGAAACGGCCTTTTACCTTTTCATCCCTGTGAGCCTTGGTTACCATTTGTAGTCTCAAAATGCTTTTGTCCTACATTTCAGGCCCCAGGTTCTTTTTAGCCACCCTTGACATGTTTCTCCTCCTTGTTTTGAGGCTTAAATGCAAAGTGATGGAGTGACAAAACACTGTCAATCAAAATGTGTTTCATGACCACTTGAGATTCTTGGCTTGTCTTGGAGTGTGAAAACATCTGAAGCTCTGAAGCCAAGGACTCATTGAGAGACTGAACAGCAAACCCGACTTGACTGTTAATACTCCACAAGACCCTTACTCTCAACTTCTTCTTTTCTTTTGAGAATAAAAT
Organism: Etheostoma cragini; assembly: GCF_013103735.1. Taxonomy (NCBI): domain Eukaryota; kingdom Metazoa; phylum Chordata; class Actinopteri; order Perciformes; family Percidae; genus Etheostoma; species Etheostoma cragini. Next base: position 10,605,869 of record NC_048408.1, read on the forward strand.
GCTGTTTTGCAGGAAAGCATTAGTCTTATTCCCATTCCCTGTGAATCCATGCTAAGCTTGTGAATGCGGACAGCCTATTTGTCAAGTCTTTCAATTAAGAGTGTATAATGCCACTGTGTTCCATGCCAGGCATTTGGTTTTGAGATGTATAAATACACGAGTAAACACTCTTATTTACCTCTGTGTTCTCAAACATAATCACCAGGCTTGGCTCCATGCTCTGTGCCCTGCATGAAATTAGCTTGCTATTGATTCCTTAAACATCTCCCCACAGTTCTCAGCATAGCAGGGCTCTAATTGGCTAAACTGCAGTTTTAGTTTCAAGCAACGTGACTGTTTAAGTACTTAATGTTGTCTGCAGCAGAGAGGCAGATTGCAGAAGAACAGTGCAATGACGTTATATTAGACCTATTTTGTTTGTAATCATATTTCACATCCCTGCCTGGGAGCTGGAACACAGAGGCCTTAATGTGACATTTGGTGACATTTAGCACTGGAATCTAAATGACTGACTCCTAACATGAAAGGTCACGCCATTTGTGAGAGTTTGCCCACTAGATCTGGCTTATGTTTACACTTCTGTAGTTGTGCGCTTAACGTAAGCAACATTTGATTATTCTGGATCCCGCCATGTGTGATTGATTTTTGCGTTGAATAGCTGTTTTTATGAGTTGTCAACAGAGTTTCCAAATAACTTCCTAGAAAATAACTGGTATGCAACTATAGGAAGATTCCTGGAAAGGACTCTCACTTGTATGCAATTTGATATTAATTATAAGCAAAAAGTTAAACTGGTTCAGTACTCTCAGTTCACTGGTAGCATAAACTTTCTTTACCCAAGTAAGCATTTTTATTGTCTTTTTGTGGTTGTAAATAACAGGCAGGCATACATTTCAACAAGTGTGGAAAATTAAGCTTTTAAGGAATAAATTAATGTTTATTATTAATATTTATTTTTAATTTTTCCACTCATTACAATTCTAGGAATTATTTTAAGGAATTTCGTTTGCAAAACAGCAATTGCTTGTAAACTCTACCTAACTACGTAAAAACTATATACTTCCTTTTCTTAAAGCTGAAAAAATAGTGATGTTGTGTCAGAACAATGCTTCGCTTTTCCCTATCAATGCCAAAATATAAGTTTCTTATTAGCTTGTATAACTAATTACAGGACATACAGTGTAAACTAAAACATGAATCCGTCAGGGACTCAGAGTCGGCTTCTAAACTGAGCTGAAACAATAACTTGATGAATCAATCAGCCAAATAACAGAAATATCATCACCAACCATTACGATTTAAAAAAAATCTTGTCTTACGTGAAAATAAACCATTTTTAGGTTTTGAATCTCATTACTATTTTCTAACATTTTATAGACCTAACGATTAATCAGCTCATCGTACACATAATCTGCAAATTAATTGATGATGCAAATAAGTATTAACTGCAGCCATAGTCATAGTCTATGTGGTTATTGAATGGAACACTGTGTTAGGTTAAAGCACTGAAGCTTGCATTAGCAAGCAATCGCGCCGACATTAGTCAGCTGCTTGGCTACCAGCTGATTAATAACATGAAATGATATACATGCAGGTGTACCTGTGGCCAATGGTGTTTGAGAAATCGCTCAGTTAGTTAAATTATCTCTTATCTTTATCACTTTAGTTACTTAAAGATTTTTTAGGGGCCATTGTAAACCTTTAATTCCACAGGACAGATGAAGACGTGAAATGGGAGGGAGATTGGGAATGACATGGTCGGATTCAAACCTGCGGCCACTGCGTCAAGAAGCAAACCTCTACATATGTGCGCCTGCTCTACCAACTGAGCTAAACCGGCCGCTGCAATCAAATTTAAACAGCTGTACACATTAAAAAGTGATACAAAACTAAATGTGTCCTCCTTTCCAGTTTATTCCCCTCCTTCTAATCCAGCCACAGGTGCTGCAACATCGCTGTTAGAGGTCTGGGCCCACAGTGGCTTCTAATTGGACAGGGACTGAGGGGACACTTGTGATGTGATGGCAATGACAGAACAGTGGCGTTTAGAGCCATGCAGCCTGTGGGAGCTCTGGCCACGTCTTCTGACACAATCGATGTGTACGGCTGGGCCCGTCGAGGCTACAGGGAGTCTAGTTCAGCAGAAATAATTACGGTTTGTTTTAAAAGTTTATTTTCTGCTGGCCAATCCTGCTGTATTTTTCCCGTCTTTCTTCCTCACGTTTCATTGAAGGAGCCGTCGTTATTTTGAAGAGTTTCATTAAGTGTTGGTAATCAGGGAGCTTCACGTCATTCAAAAAGGGATTTCAGAGCAAATGACACAATATATAATATATTTAGGAAGCTAGAAAAGTTATTTTATGCTGTTTGCAAAATTATTATTTAAATACTGAAATTGCCATATGTTTATTGATTGAAATAATTCCTTAGGTCTCTGGGCAACAACAAAGAGTATCATTTTGGTATGTAATACAGTGATTCCCTACCAGCTTTGTGATTGTGAAGCAGCTCAATTAATATGAAAATGTAAATTAAAAAAGTAATTATGTTAGCAAGTGCGCACAAAAGTTTTAAACAGGTAGCTAAAGTAAAAAATAAATGGTATGAATAAATAGCTAAAAGCAACGACTAAACATAGATGACAAATGATTCGCTAAAAGTAATGGATAAATGGTTAAAACATTCAGCTTCACTCCAAGTAGTAGCCTAGTAGTTGCTGACCAAACCATTATTAATATAAGCAGTTCAAAAATTCAAAAATAAAGTATGGTGTTCTACATTTGGAAAATACATTGAGATTTATTGAAGGGGTATGTGAATACATCTGACAGGGCTGGTACCTCAGTCCAAATAGGCTGGGAACCTGTAATAGATGTTTTTAGATAGCTAGATAGATAGATAGATAGATAGATAGATAGATAGATAGATAGATAGATAGATAATGATCCCAAAAAATGGGAAATTACTGTGTTACATCAGCACACGTACATTAGTCACACAACACAGAATATAAATGAGACTAGGAAACAATATACATACATACATACATACATACAGTATGCATGAAAAAGTAATAAAATATAAGAACAAATATTTAAATATATAAAGGATGGGAAAAGAAAATGTGCAACTGCTTAAATAATATGCTAAATGTATGCCATAATGTAAATTAAAATATGACAACATCCGTGACAACAAAACAACAGCTATGTCATGTCATGGCCTTTGCTCTCATATCAACTCCAGACTGACAGCGGACAGACACAGCACCACCTGACGTATTGTTTACTGGCTGACAGGAGCCTGTACACCACCCTAATAGGCGTGCCCACACACACACACACACACACACACACACACACACAGCTTTCGTCTTATTGGGAATCCAGGGTTGCAGCCTTCAAGCTGGGCTGCACAGCTCTGAGCTGACGCAAGGAGACAGGCCCTTGTGGGTAACTGAGGTGGAGTCTGTGGGGAATCCACGGCAGGAGCTCCTGGGGCAGGTAGGGGGCTCACAGCACCGCTGTCCTCCAGCAGGGCAGCTGATAGATTGCAGCATGCACAGACAAGACAAGCCAGAGGTAACAAGTTGTCACAGGATGTTAGCTATACCAGTGACTCAACAAAAATGACCCAGCTGTAAGAGAAGTTACTTCAAAAATCTATCTTTTCAAGTATCATTAAAAGTTACAGTGTTGAGTCTTTGTGTTATCTCCTTTAAAAAGGACCTTTCAGGAATTATAATATTCTTCATTTCAGTCAGCCAACTCATGTGGAGCAGACGTGCTGTATGTACAGCACATAGACAGGAGACGAGATGAATCAGAGCCAGCAGGTGGATGCTGGGTGGAGTTGGCTGGAGCTTGTGAAATGGTATATGGGCTTCAGCAGCACATTACAAAAGCTTGTTTTAAGAAAACTAAATTGCCTCATTGTAAACAAGGAAAATATGGTTTATGAAAGGTAGAGTACAGAAAAAGAGCAGCTAACAAAGGACAAAATCAGAATGTTAAACGGAGAGTACACAAATCTGTGAACTCAGTGAAATAGCTATTGCTCAGTAATATTATCACTGACACACAATTTGCCTTTTGCCAAGGCCTCGATCCTATTGCGCGAGCGCTGTGGAGATCAGCTATTTTTAACTCAAAGTTGAACCTAATTGAACTTTTATCATACAACCTGGCAGAAAATCAGTGTAGTGCTTTCAGCTGCTTGAGAGAGCACATCAGCTCTCTAGATGGGAAATAATAGCCTTGCTTCCCGGAATGTCAAACTTGTACTTTTGGAGCAAGGTCATGACTTTGTTCTGTACTGAGCAGAGACAAACATAACGTATGAGCTACCTGAAGGCTGTAGGCTGTGTCTACCACTGCCAGTAACACTAATATGCATTATTCAAAACAAAAAAAAAAAAAGTTTCAGAATGTATGAATTCTGAAGTCTTAAAGGTTACTCAAAGCTAATATTTTCAGTATGTTTGTATAGTACCACTATTATATTACTCCCAAAACAACACTACCACTCACACCTCAATGGCGGGAAACAGACGATCAAACACTGTGTGGGGGATGACTATAAAATTTGAAGTGTATATAATTTAAAAGATGGCTATTAAAATGTTCCTTTGAAATCCAAAATAATCATGATGTTGGGGCTTGGATTACATTCAAGCATATTTAATATGTCACAGTTAAACTGAAGCATGAATTAACAAAATCGTTTAGTTCATTTATTTGGTTATCAGTTAATTCATTCTTGGCAAGGTTGTTTAAATTTTCTAGCTTTATTTTAAGCTCTGCCAGCTGAATTGTTAGTGTCTTAAAACTGAATAGAACACTCAAGAGGTTCCTCATTGAAGTCCATTCGAGGCCGGCAGGGAGACGGTTAATCTCAGGTGGGCTGAGTCCACTGTGGTTTCTGTTTAATTAATGGCATGCCATCTGACTGTCTCTAGAGAAGGTAGACCACCAGCTGCTCAGGCTTTGATCTCTCCTGTCTGTTGGTCTGTCTGTCTACCAATGGGTTTCCGTGTGTGTGTCTGTGTGTGTCCGTGTGTGTGTGTTTGTGAGTAAGGGTGCAGAGCTGCATGAAAGGAGTGACATCAATTCATCAGTAGGGGACTCACTTCGAAAAGAAAGCAGTTTTATAAAATTCAAATTATTTATTAGTAGATCAAATTAAAGCTGCTTCAAAGGTCCCATGGCATGGAAATGTCACTCTATGAGTTTTTGTTTATACATTAATGAGTTTTGCAAGCCTGCCTTTGGTCCCCCAGTGGCTAGAAATGGCATTAGGTGTAAACCAAGCCCTGGGTATCCTGCTCTGCCTTTGATAAAATGAAAGCTTAGATGGGCCGCTCTGGAATCTTGCTCTCTATGAGGTCATAAGGGGGCAAGGTTACCTCCCCTTTCTCTGCTTTGCCCACCCAGAGAATTTGGCCCGCCCATTAGAGAGGGACATCATGGGTTTCAAACATAGACCGTATATATATTGATGGACAGAGCATCCGGTTCGGAAAAGTGCAACCACTGCGGAAGTAACTTAAAC
>NC_048408.1:10611518-10637226 GCF_013103735.1 Etheostoma cragini
CCCCCCCCCCCCTCCCTCCTCAAAAGCTACAGACTCAGAAATGGCACGTCCTAAGTAAAGCTCATTGTGGGACTGGCTCTAGTGGCTGTAATTATGCACCAAGGCTGAATTTTGGGAAATCGACTTCCGATATAGTATTAGGGGACCGCTAAGGTCTACATAAAAGCATCCCAAGAGCACCATGTCATGGGACCTTCAATCAATATTACATTGTCCACAAATAATATTACAGAACATATTTTAATATCTGCGGCGCTTTACCATTTACATCTAATATTTGGGTTAAGGTAGCTTTAAATGTATAGCCTGGCACCAGATGTTTTGTAATACCTTTATTGTTACTTCTTATAATTTAATAATTTAATCCATTTTAAGAGTCAGTAAATGCACAGCATCATTAGTCTCATCATTGATCTCCCTCCTCACTGCAGCCGAGGCCTGAGGACTGTCTGCTGCCACTGACGTGTTCCCTTTAAAAGTCAAGGTGAAGCGTCGGTGTTTTGTGTGGGAGAAGAACAGGCCGCAAGTCAGGAATACTGCAATCTCAAAACTGCCATAAAAAAAAAAAAGAAGAAGTACAGCGCACATCTTCCATCTTCATTTAAAAACGTACACTTACTTAACCCAACGATTGCTATTTAAATAGGAATATGTTCCAGTACAACTTTACGCAAGGTCATAATGTGTAATCTCTTAAATTAATTTTTGGGGCACTTGGGTAGCTCACCTGGTTGAGAGGTTAAGTACAGAGGTTTACTCCTTGACGCAGAGGCTGTTAGTTCGACCCTAACCTTTGGCCCTTTGCTGCGGGTCTACACTAGTTGATTGTCACAACTTTTATGCCTTTCTGTGACATCTACAGCAGCCAAATATACTGTGTTCACTTGGAAGGAATAACTGCACATGGCTAGGCACGTGTAATGACCTGTTTAAGCCTGTTGGATGCAAAATCTAGCAGGAGGATAACTCTTTGTAGACTGCACCGATTGTTTTCATTTGTCTTCCTACTGACAGCACTACAAATTTAAAAGAAAACTTGGAGCTACATGTTGAAATCAACCGAAATTCTCCTTTAACTCAATCCCACCGACACCATCCTGCTGCCCCAAATACTCAGTAGAGCAGATGAACTCACATACCCCTTCATCAATTCCCAATGCATGTTCCAAATGTAGAACACCATACTTATATTTTTTATTTTTTTCCTACTTGAACTGTCATCTGTTTAGGTTGGTTTGGTCAGCATTCATTCTACTACTTGTGTTGGGTAGCATGAGGAATTCACAACAACTAGGCTACTACTTGGAGTGAAGCTGAATGTTTCAACCAGTTATCCACCGTTGAAAATAGTTCTCAACAAATGTTCTATTTCCTCCTGTTATTGATAAAAACTACAGTGACCAGTAGTGTTAAAAAAGACTCTTAAGAATGAAACTATACATTTGAGTTTCTAAAGATTTACATCTTCAAATTAGTTTTTTCTATATCCAGAGGCTGTGATGACGGTGATGAGAAGGAAAATAAAAGGTGTCCCTTATGGTGCTGCGATGCCATTAAAAACACTGTGCTAGGATTTTAAATTTTGCTTTATTTTGGAATGTCCCTCTTTAAATTGACAGACTGTAACTCTGCTGGGTGATGGATAGTAACCTAAAGTTTCTAAATGAGTTAGTGAGCCTGTGGTTTATACGAGCATTTATACGACTCTACAGCGCCCAGAAGCCTAATTTTCAATCTATAGACTAGGAGTTGTGTATCCTGTGAATTTTACATTATTTATTGGAGATGCCAAAGGTTTGTCATGAGTCACGATAAAATAGCTGGCCACATATTGTCTATGAGCCTCATTACCTTATTTGTATGGTAAGGTACAATTTAGTCCACTGATGATTAAAGTGTGTTTGTATGATATTTAAGGTAATTAAATTATTGAAACATGGAAAGATATTTTAAATGAGAGGAATCCGTCTCTTTTTAGTACAGTTAGTAAAATCCTGTAAAAGCACAATTAAGTCATGTTCTGTGAAGAAAATAATTATGGTGATTATTATTGTCCTTTTAAAAGGTTTAAATTTAAATTAACTTTTTTAAAGATAAAAAACACACCACAGAAAATTTCCAAATTAGAATTCTGCAATATCCACATGTTTTTTATACATCTTTATTATTGAAGAAGCAATAACTAAATGAAGTGCTGTGTATTTGAAGATCAATATTGTAGAAGTGGTGGAGAAGCGGGCTGTATTGAGTGCTATAGCCTAGTTTATAGAGAAAAAAAATGTTGTTTGTGTCCTGCCAGCTTTGAATAGTCTTGAAAATCCCCAAGTGGAAAACAAATCATGTTCGGCCTCTCAGCTCAGTACTGGGCCACTTGGATGTATGTTTGGTTTTATTGGTCCTGAATCACTCCGATGTAGCAGGAAGGACCTTGACTTCACAGCCTCACGAGGGACAGTTACAGTACACAGAGTGGGCGTGAGCATGGAGAGCCAAGATATTGAACGACAACTGCCCCTCTTGTAGGTCAATACCCCTTCAACATTCCATATCCCCCTTCATTAATTTCCTCTCTTGTGACTTCTTTCCTTCCATCCGGTCTGACACGCAGCAACCTATTCTGTCAAAAAAACAAGGGGAAAATCTCTTTTTATGGGATTTGGGGTGTTATTCCTTTTTCTCTGGTGCTTCCACAAGCATACAAACTTGAAAAAAACAACAACATCCATGCTCTTTTCAGCGAGATAGAGGGTTTCTGAATGTCCTCTGCCTTCCTTCTACGGGTGAGTTGTGCAAAATCTCCATGGCTTGCTCCGTAACTACCCAAGACAAAGCGGCTAACCGTAGCATGCTAGCTCGTTCTCAATGGCAAAAATAATGCAACAACACACACTAGTTCACCATAATCTACAAAAGAACTACTTCCATGTCCCTGTTCTGCAGCTATTCCAGAAGAAGTCTCCCAGCTAAACCAAAGTTGGAGAAAGAGTTATCTAGCTGATGTGATCGTAGCTACTGCGCATGTGCGACTCCCAACAAAGATAGTAAAGAAGAGAGATATCTCACTCTGTTGCTAAACAGAGACCTAAACACACAGGGTGAAAACAGGGTCTGGAGCAACGTGCAGTACTACAAAAACATGGTGTGTTTTGAAAATGAAACCATGTAAACCTTTTCTGGTGAAACCTCCAATTACAATTATGAACCTGAATATGAGCATGATATGGGCGCTTTAGAACAATCCCTTGCAGCCTTGTCCTGCTGTTAAATAATACACTTTAAGCACACTAATCCAGCCTCTTAATTGCATTGTGATTGCAAATCACCCATCGCTATTGTCAGACAGTTATTGATGAATATGTGAAGGTATGAGCTGCTGGGAGAGTGACATGACACTATAGGCTGACTGCGGATTAGCTGCGGCCTTATAAGGTCAGGAGGAACTGCAGCAAACTGATGTGATCTCCGTTAGAAGCTTTCGAGAACACACACACACACACACACACACACACACACACACACACACACACACACACACACACAGTTATAATAGACAGATGTATTCTTTTTGTTCTTGTGAGCATGCTTTATGCACATGAGGGTGTTTTATTGTATGTTTCTGAGCTCTTCTTGGCATTATTGTGGGACCCACTGCTGGCCTAAGCACAATGACTGTGGACCCAGTACAGTGACATGGGGATAAGTAATAGCTCCACTATGGCCGCCAGACTATACAATAATCCCTGCTATTGCCTCCGCTGATTTATTGAAAGACAACGACCTTTGCTTCCGCTGAGCCCGCTGCCTGGCCGGCCTCCCAGTGCCTGTATTGTTTTCCATTTCAGTGCCACATATTGCCATGGGGACACACTGCGGCCCTGAGCTGGAGTCCCCGTCAATTCTAAAGATGCAGCTGCCTTCGCTGTTAATAAAGTGGTCACAAAATATTACGCAACACCTTTGCATTGCCTAGTCTTGAATTTACATTTTTGTCAAACTTTTCAGGAATTACTACATAGTGTAATGTTATTTACGACACACAACCTCTGTGAAAGACACTAATATACCACAATGGCATTTAATCAATTTGATTGTTGGGTGGATTTCTTTTGATTGATGGATAATGTTTGAATTAAAATACGTTTCAATTATCCGAATTGATGGAGAACAGATATATAGGGCTGTGGTAAATCAGACAGACGGTGAACTGGACTGTTATGAGACGAAATGTAATCCCCTCCCAGTCATATTTTGCATCCCAGAGTATTTGTTAATTTATATTTCATTTCACTTTGTCTGGACAAAATGCTTTATGGAATGACACAGTCCTTCATCAGTCGCTTCACGGTAGGTAAAAGTGCTGCCAGGAGCAAACATGCTGGTAAAAAAAAAAGTTGCTTAAAGGCAGACCTTGATACTTTTAAAGCAGGTATGAGAGCCTGGTGCTGAAATACAAAAGAAGAAAATGTGGAAAAACAGAAATATTCTGCCCTAGTCAGTGTGATTTCTACTCTAATACCTACTTACACTGTTCAAATTAATTAGATCTCATCTACACAATGAAGTTGGAAGGACGCTGGGGAAAAAAGACGAATAGAGCTGCTAAATGGGAAAAGTATTAATACTAACTTTTTTTGTTAAAATCGCAAGCACTGGTATAGATGGCACATAGCTATAAAGTCATTTCGACATGACAGAGCTTTTTTATGTTCCATTGGGGAAACTGAATGTGAGTGTCAGGCATAATTACAAGAGGAATTTAACAAAGTAGGCATGGCTTAGAAAATACGGCGCAATACGTGGCTGTAGGACTGCTAGCCTCTATGTACATCTTCCGTTGTTAGACCAAAAGGTGGAGGAATGACAAATTGGACAACAACTACATTCTTGAACAAACATAAACCTCCTGCTATGATATCGCTCTTCTTACAACTACAAACCACAAGCTGTTAGTCACGTGTAATTCTATATGACAGGCAAGATTAGCTAGTCACCCCAAATCAAATTTGGTTTAAGTATACTTAATATAATACTATAATATTTAAGCTCAAGATGAGTCATCAAAAACATTTGAGATTTTTAGTAGGGGTGTGACGAGACACCCAGCTCAAAAGACTGAAGACGAGATGGGGTTCATGAGATTGAGAGAAGATTTTAACACTATTTTACAGAAAACTGAAGAAATGAGACTAGAAAACTGGTACATTATTCAATTGAAAGTCACAAAATGAAAACCGAGTATTGAATGGTTCTGTCATAAATGACTGGCTTCTCTCCTGTAGCCTATAACCAACAGTTAAACTGTTATTTTTTCATATGTCTGGCAAAGTCTCTTCACTCAGAGGACCAAGGTTACTACATAACTAAGCATTTTCTGGCAGTAGTCAGTCCCTCCCAGTAGACTATATATATTGATTGATTGGTAATATAAAGTCTATGGTCCCTCCAGGTTTTTGCGATCGCGCCAATTGACGAATGCACACACACACGCACATGCACACACACACGCACGCACACACACACTAAAAATTGGAGATGGAGACGTACAGGATGACTTAAATTGAGGACTTACAATACGCTCATTATTGTAAGTTCAATGATAAGTTAAAGTCCAATAAGTCCTTTATTGAACCGTATGTGTGTGCCGACCAGGATAGGAAATTAAACAACAATGTGAAGATCAACAAGCTACTGCAGACATGTTTAAATTTCAATAAATTATTCATGTATATACATGTTCAAAAATGATAATACTAAAAAGAAGAAATAGTACTTGGCAACATGAGTAGAACAACCTACAGTGTTTTTTTTTAGTGGACGTCTTGTGTCCAATTCAATAACAACTGTTATTTCAGAAGCAAATGTGAAAGTAGCATGACATTGTAAAAACACTGCAACTATACTGTATAGTTAGATTGGACACATTTTTTTCAAGCCATTCTTATTTAAAGATCATTGTTGAGCATAGTTGAACTTTAACTTCCACAACCCTTGACTCCTCCTACTTTGCTACTCTGTAGGAATTGTTAAGGTTTTATGGCTTACCAAAAAATTTAATGAGAAAGAGAATTTAGAGGAAGAATGATGGAGTGAGAGTGAAAATCCTCTCTCAGCTTACATATCAAGGTTGTGTTCTCCATCAGTGGGTTTGAGGGATTGAGGAAGGAGAGAGAGATCCAGTCTGCTGGGCACAAGACCTCAGAGGGGTGACAGGAAAACACACACACACACACACACACACACACACACACACACACACACACACACACACACACACACACACACACACACACACACACACACACACACACACACACACACACACACACACACACACACACACAATCTCTCTTCTTACTTTACCTCTAACTCACTCAACAGTTTTGTACTCTTGACGTACTCCATATTTCCCTGCTTATTTTAAATTCATGCACTTCATACAACGAGTTAGACCCACGCCGGTAGCATACAAAATGTGTAGTTTGTCTGCAAACAAACAATACTGAACACTCTGTTTCTCTCTGGGGTGAAAAGAGGTTGGTAGAGAATGACTGGGTGACAGGTGAGCCGAGTGGAGCCTCACAGGTTCATTACCGGCTGGCAGAGTGGAGCACTGCAGGGCATGGCAGTTGGAGGTAACGCTTCGGGCCTCCTCATCAACATCCTGTCACCTCCATTTTGATACTCTCAGGCTTGGCACAGCGGCTGACCCGGTCCCCCAGCGGGAAAACTGTCTCCCTGAACAATAAGTCAGCACCAGGTAGCAAGAACAAAAAACAGTGGGCTTGTTTATTCACAGAGAAAATGAAAAAAAGTCACGCCAGTTGCCCTTCATGTGAACTTGATATGCAGTTTGTAATGAACACCAGGGTAGACTGTCATTGTTTGTTTGCACTCAGGGAAATTTGACCAAATTCTACGTCACTCTGAGAAATAACCCATTTTCTACTCACAGATGAATGCGGGCTCAGACATTTGCTCCGTGCACCGTTCTACACTTCTATCCGTTGCACAAAAAGCGGTTCTAGGTGTGGCTGCATGAGTCCACGATAATGCATGCAGCTTCGTGGCTGCGTGACCAGTACAAGTCTGCAGCTGTCCACAGACCGATTGTCCTGGATGGGTGAACTGGGATTCTGTTGCCTGCTTGTCAGTTAACGGTTAATGATCTGTAAATGAGTGTTGGCTATTGGCCAGATAGAAAAATCTAAATTAGCTTTCTCACTTGACACATCAAAGCTACATGCCTGATCGCATATATTCCTGAATATATTCCCTAATGGCAGTTGGTGCAAGAGAGAGCCTTCTTCTTTTCTTCAAGCATAACTCTTGCCAAAATGCAACCTATGGTCTTTTTGTGAATATACCCGAGTCAAACTTTTGTCTCAAAGCATATTTAGGGCAAAGTGCCACTTTTAAGAATTACCGTATTCTCATTTTTTGGGTCAAATTGCCTTTAGAATGGGCACTTTTACGCTTGCTTAGAAATCACTATTTTTAAAACACGACAATCGGACGTACTTTTTCTCGCTTGGTTGTATCTTGGCGACAGTTACGCTTTAATATTGCGTTTATTTTGTAATGGTAACCTATAAGAGATGCACTCTGTTGAGGAGAGAGCAGTGGAAACAAGGAATTTATACAGCAACAGTACCCACCGTGCTACAAGACAGCAGGTCTCAGCTGTGCTCCAGCCCCGGTTTTCTTCTATCTCTGAATCACTTACCTTTACTCCTCTGTGGAGGGAATATGTCACAAGACCTATGTTTGATTAATTGTCTGGATTGTGGCCACATGCTGTCTAAACCTCCCTGAGATCCAAAGTCAATGCGAGCCAAGCCACCTCAGCATGTGGTCCAGATCTGATCTCAGAGTAGATTTGACTGTTAATGGGTCGTGGAATAGTCGCGCCTTGATCCCAGATAACCAGGTCCTGCTTTAGAAAACTCCTTACAACTTAGTATTAACGAATATAATTATTTTTGTGGATAAAAGATAATGTTAAATAACAAAATGATTAAAATCAGGTCAAACTTGTGCTATGTTGGAAGTGTTACATAAATGTGCTTATATAAACATGAGAACAACATTGAAAATGACCTGCACATTTATGTTATAAAGTGTTTGAAAGTTGTTATCTTCTCTCCTGCAACCCTATTAACTTTCCCATTACCAGCACGGCCTGATTTTCTTCTTATTGTCCACACAGACTGCCAGTCCGGGCTCTTAATTTCAAACTGGAATCAAAGGGAGGTTTTCCGAAGGCTTAACTTCAGAGGCGAAGCTTTCTAGAAGTTCCCCAGACAATTTCACTGCAGTATGAGTGTACTTGTCACTGTTATCTTTGGGTAGAAGAGGTAGGAGAAGGAAATCATGCAATATCAGTCTCTACTATGTTTAGCTGAGGGTAAGAAATAGCCAGGCTTGTAATTGCTTTGGGACAAGCTCTGATGGTTCCTCTGGCAGTAGGAGATTTTCTTTTGGTCAACCATGAGGGCAATAAGACAGATAAGAAAGAAGGGAGAAAGAGAGAGAGAGAGACAGACTTGAAAAGGCTAAAGGGAGGGAGATTTTCAGATTTTTGAGAGTGTTCAGATGAAATAGAGGCATTATCGTCCCATGAGGTTACACTGAAAAGTACACAGTTGCTTGCCCTTCCAAAACTGAGGTTTAAGAGAGGAAAACACATAGAAGACTGCAAAGGAAGAAAATAAAGGAGAAAGTGCATATCTGCTCATGAGCATCCTTTACAACTGCTAGTCCCCAGCTTGTGGCGACTGTGAGACAACCCTCAGAGGAATCGTCACAGCCTCGGTTTTTAGTGTTACTATTAACAGCTTTTCTCTAAACGAGTACACTCCTGTTTCATTACAAGTTCTCTACAAGATAAAAACCTGCTACAGGGAGAGAGTGAGGAGCACATGCAGCCACTGATGTGGTCCACCGTCTCCTACAATGGTAAGGTATGTCACTTGAACTGTCAGGACAGAGCTTGTTTACTGTCCCTAAGGTGTGTCTTTTAATTAATAGCTGTAGGGCTGTGTGTGTGTGTGTGTGTGTGTGTGTTTAGATGTCTGAAGTGGGATTGATCTTATCAAATTGGATCAGTAGCATAGACCCTAAGGCTTTCAGGAGGAATGTGGGTTAGAGGTGAAACAATTAGTCGATTAATCAATGAGCTGCTCGCCAGAAAAGTAATAGCCAGCTATTTTGATAATCTATTAATCGTTTATGTCACAATCCTTAGTTTTAGCGTGTTATTTATGACAATTTGCATGCTTGTCTTTGACTTATAGTAAACAAATATCTTTAGGTTTTAGAGTGTTGGTTGCACAAAACAAGCAATTTAATTTGTATTTTTCACTACTTTCGGCTAGAAAGTAACCATCACTAACCATTAATTGTTAATGAAAATGAATATCATTCCATTTTTTCTGATATACAGTACATGTAAACAGATAATTTATCTGAAATTATTCCAGTATAATATTTCTCTCGTGTACAGTGGGACTAGGAACTGCTAGCAGCCAAAGCAGCATGGCTTTTCATTATTCCGATTTGTCAGATTGTTACCAAATGAGATACAAACAGGGAGATGTAGATAGAACTTCAAAACTTCAGACATTCGACAAGGTTCATCCCCGTTTCAAAAGAGTTGGTGTGCAGTGCAAGATAAAGCTTGACTGATGTTGCACAGGTGGTATTTTTAACTCATGATCTTAAATTGAACCCTGCATGATGTGCAGGACTGAACTAAGTCTCAAAAGTGCATGAAAATTGCCAAAGAAAACTTTCAGATTTTTGTCAACTTTTTTTTTTTTTTCAATTCAAAACTTCAAACCAACTTTATAATCCCCTGGACCTCCTCTCCCATTGCATGCACAACCTGCATTTTTTCAATACATGTCCCAATGAGCCATTATTTCAGATTTAAATCATAGACACATCAGACTCCCTTTACATGTATCTGGACCTTATCTCATTACAACCTCTAGTTTGTAAAGAGAAACTACACCTAGTGATGATGATCAGGCTTTGCCAACATAATTTCTTCCCAACCTGTGCAGCGTGGCACCATAGCACAATGTTACATCCCAGCTGGGTGTGGTTATAATTTCAAGAGAGTGCACCAAACCACACCCAGCTGTGATGGGTGTGTGAAGAAACTGTGTTTCCTCCTTTCAAACTTCAGTGTGGACTTGTTTTTTAAAGAGGAATCATTCAATATTGCCCAATGAGATCCTCTGACATTAGGAGTCCCTCCGCTTTTATTCAAACTCAGTTTAGAATTACTTTCAACATTTTTTTTAAAGGTGTTGTTTAAATAAGTTATAAAGTAGTTTAATACGTGTTATTTATTATGCATACTGGTACATGGTTGCAATGTAATGTTATTTTGTGTATTTTGTTGGGAATTGAAACTACTACATGTAAGGGGTATAATGGGCGGTAGAAATTTAATACAGAAAATCTGCAATGTAGACAAAAACGGTTTAAATCTGAATACAGATAGAAATACAGATAGTTGTTTGATGAATAAACTGACACAGATGATGTATTGCTACACTCCTACCCGGTAAATACCAAAGAACATCATATCGAGAAAGAAATTTGTTGTATCCAATCTGGTGATTAATTAGTGTTACTCAAAATGTTGTCTTTTTGTTTGGCACTGTTCCTGGGTGCATAATATCCAAATGAAATAAAACAATCTTATTAAACCAAACATATTGCTGCCTTGAGGCAGTGACTTGAAATAACTTTTTATCTTTTTGTTTTGATCACTTATTTTGTTAAGAGCTCAACAGCAGTTATTTTCATTGTCACATTGAACTTTATTAAGCTTTTCACATTATAACCGAATGCCCTGAACACGTCCTGTTGCAAAACATTTACTCTTCCCACTGCCTTGCTCCAGCAAATCATAACAAATGAGCACGGCCACATCATCTACAGTAATGCCCCCATATCTTTGCCTCCTAGTTCTTTGTTTTATTTCCCCAAACACTCGTTTTCCAGTTGAGCAGTTAATTGAATTCGGTGCTGGGTGTAAAGTAGTGGGCTCTTCCCCACAGTTGCCAGCTTGCAGTGCAAGAGGTAGCCGAAGTTAGACTGACTATGCTGGGATCAGATAGAAGGGCCAACGGAGCACAGATACACCCACTGAGTAACTGATGATAATATTCCATGCTGGATGCTCAGAGTTGCCACTGGCTCTTAACAAATACAGGAGTAAATCAGCTGCACTGATGTAAAAAAGGAAAGTTTAATTCTCATAACTCAATGAGATGCTTGATTTGCTTTTGGCTATAGTGAGAGAGGATAGACACATGTAGGACATACAGATGCTTGCTGGTCTTAATACACAAAATGATCCTGCCTGGAACAAATTGTCCCTGAGTATCTTTTATGTGGTATCTTAAATGCAACGTAGAAAAGCTTTTTTTGCACACCTCTTTTGTTGGGCAGGTGCGTAGGATGTTGATGTAGGACTCTTTCTACGCTCCTGATGTGGTATCTTAAAAAACAAAAAAAAAACATGTCTGCAGCACACTATTATATTCAGTATACTTTCATCCTTCCTTTCAGAGCACCACTTAAAACTGTAAAAGTGGCTCATCACTGACACATCTGGCCCTGGATGTCCCTTTTCACCGCAGTAGAATCATTTTTCAAATATTCATCTGTATGCATTTTTATTTTCAAGATCACAAATGAAAATGAAATTCTTTCAGTTCTTTAAAAACTAAACTTAAAGAACTCTCCTAGACGTCAGCAGGCACGCAGAATAAAGCTGCATCCAAGCCGACCTTACCGATGGCTCCGATAGTGGCTTTAAAAATAGCCCTGGCTGTCTGCCTCTTCCTCCTCACTTCACACAACACGCCACTGTCAGTGTGTCGCACCTGCTGTGGTGAGACCATTGCATAACCATACTTGCTCATGCAGAAGATCAGCGTTGCTCTCCAGCAACACACAGTGTGTGTATGTGTGTGTGTGTGTGTTTGTGTGTTCTCGAAAGCTTCTAACAGAGACCAGTATAGGACACTGAAGGTCAGTACACACATCACCAGGACCAAATGCACCTTTCCTGCACAAAAATAACTTAGGTATAATACTGAGATCTTTTATCATGCTGCTTTTCCTCATGTTTACAAATTTATCTCACTTTTCAAACACTGTGTGACGTCCTCAACTGAAGGTCACACGGCACATCACTCTGCTTTCAGCAAGTACACTAACAGTATTTACATTACTGTTTTGTGGTCAAATAACTGCATTCTTATTTCTGAAATTTGAAACATCGCAAGACTGGAAAGAGTAGAAACTTAACGAATGATCATGGACCAACTGTGCTGTAACACTGTAGACAGTGGGACTAGTGGGAGATCATTTCTTACATCTGATTGTAATGATTATTCAGCTCTCTTCTTTGTGAACTGCTGATTGTTAAAGTAAATCTTGAATTTGGAAGATCCTGCATATTATTGGCTTCTGCAATGGTAAAGGGTCTTCAGATAAGATGGCAGAGTTGTTCAGTCAGAGTTGTGGGGATTGTTTATTCTAGACTAAATCTAACAAATGTAAACGTTTATCAGCAAATACTGAACCACTACTGTTTTGCCAAAATTGTCTTATAAGATTAAGCTCCTTACTTTTGAGGGAAAGCGAACAGTGACTCTACAGTATATCCCACAGCAAAGGCCATACATTTAACGAGGGACGTAGTCGTTTTAACTGTCATCTCGTAACGTTGATAATGAGATGAGACGTGTCAGGATATCATTTGGCTCAATCATCAAAAACATTGCTCTGCAGTACAAATGTAAAGCAACAAATGGTTATGTTGGGGGAGAAAAACAATTATTTTAAGTTTGGAAAAGCAAAGACAAACAGCTCAGTCACAACCAGGTGCTATATGTGCAATGCAGGTCAGACACCAGGCTGTTTGATAATCACCAGATGGACACACTTTAAAACAATATGTTCTAAGTCAAGGAAGGGCAGCACTTAACCACCTCCATTACCTAACTTCCTGAAGGACAACCTGCTCTTATATGTGTATTTTAAGTTTTACTTTTACACTGGTGTACAATAGTAAAATTTTGATTACACACTCGACAGCCATTTTAATTCCAGATCTCACCGGCTCACGTGCACATGTTCCACCAAAACAAGTTCCCTCCCAAAGCTATTTTGTAGGTGTTAGTGGGAAATCGATACAGCATGGTATCGCAAAATATTCGGTGGCAATACTGTATCCATACACAGACACCAAGTATCAGTCTTGTATTATATATATATACACAGTATATATATATATATATATATATATATATATATATATATATATGTGTGTGTGTGTGTGTGTGTGTTGGTCCGTTTGCCTGCTTGACTATCCCATTTTGCAGCAAAAAAATTGAAGTGGGATGAACCAACACAAATGTATTTTTTTCTTTAAATATATAAAATTTTCCTTTAGGGGACACGATTTAAAATTGGATACAAATTCCCCCAAAAAAGGTAAATTGCAATATATTGCAAAATCTTGCAATATGTTTAAAATCTTGATAATATCGTATTGTGACATAAGTATTGTGATGATATCATAACGTGAGCCATCTGGTGATTCCCACCCCTACTATTTTGCAGAGGCCCCGTACGTGCGTTCTGGGCTTAGTGTCGTCCCATAATGATTGTGATTGGTTTAAAGAAATGTGAATAAACCAGAGCAGGTTTTTCTCCCATCCCGGAATGCTGCGTGGACTAGCCAGACCTTCCACCGCAGCACTGTGGAGGAAGGTCTGGCACTGCGACACTAGGTGGATGGAAGAAACTGTGAATCCAGATTCAAGAGCCAAATCTTGCCAGCAACTAACCAATCCAATAATCCCCCCGAAGAACTGTGGCATTATTGTTTATGCCTTGAGATGATGACCTTATCAAGCTTTAAATTGGTTGTTTAATGGGTTGTACCGGTGCATTAGTTCACCAAAGGTCATACACCTTCCTATTTCAGTTGATCCGTCATTCATGCATGTCATCAAATGTGCCATTTGAAAGGAGGCAAGCAAGTATAAACGGACACAAAATGTAGAGTGAGATAGTGAGTGAATAAGAAAGGCAGCAGGTAAACTAATAATGTGAAATTCAATGAGTGCTTTCAGCATTTATCATGAGTGAGGAGTCAAATTCTCCTCGGTTTATAAGGAGAACCTGTAATAAAACAAGAAACAATAAATAGCACTTGTGCTCAGATAGCCTGCTTTGAGATTTAATGGCGACTTTAATTGCACTGATTTACCGAGTTAACTCATCTATAAACTGCATTCACACCAACCATTAGCTCTGTCCATTTTAATAAGACTGTAAACCCTTTTAAATGGTTTAAAACTCTCTCACTGAGATGTGGAGAAACACACTCTCCCGTTGACTTGACTCTTTGCTCCACGAGTCACAACTCTTTGAACTCACTTCAAATGTAAGTTCAAATCATGATTCAAGCTACAGCTTGTGATGTCTACCCAATAACTCTGATAATAATACTTTTATTTGAAAATCCAAAAATGTTGGATTTTCTCAACTCGTAGCATCATAGTATAAATTGTATAATATAGCATGATACAAGTTTTGTGAACGCTGGTGTTGTCTTTGAAAATGAACTTTTTTTAGGCGCTTCTTCCAGCGTTTTTGTCGCATTTTTCTATGCTTTGTTTTTTCATGATCAATAAACCTAATCTTGAAGAATCTTAAGAGTAGTTTTTCACCATTTTTGTCAGCATGATCTCACTCTGTCAACAGGCTCACCTTCAGAGAAGCGGCTTTGATTGAGTCAAATTGCATTTTTTTTCCTTCAAGCACTTTTTTAAACGCTATCAAACTTTTAATGGGATTTAGGTACAGGCCAAGGTTTTGACTGCAGACTGAAACTATGAAAGTCTAATTTTACCAGTTTTCTGAAAACTTATTCACATCCTTTTTAATGTTTTTTCTCTTTAAATTTTCAGTAACTTTTTCACCTAATGCACAGTGAATAACACCTTTCAGGGGGTGTTTCTCGTTCGACGCTAAAGAGAGCTTTGGAGAGGATTTTGAATGCCTTAAGTACAAACATACAGCCTGTCTTTACTCTGACTGAATGAAATGGATGGATTTGAAATTGCAGTTCAAGACATCTGCTGTGAATTGTGCAAGCCGTATTTGCTGTGAGGTGTAGCAAGTTAATTATATCGGGAGTGCCGGGCAACAGTGCTCAATTTCAATTACTGTTATCACTTGCCTTTAAAGATGCGCGCATCACGAGGCGATGCAGCCTTCAATCAAACAAAATGGCTTTGTAGGTCGATGCACAGATAGAAAAATGAATGGCTTCGATAGTAAATGGAGCTTTGAAGTACAGAATAAAGATGGACGTTTCAAAACCTTTTCCGCAAGGCTATTAAACTGACTACAACTCCAACTCTAACTTTTAGATTGTACCGAGATTGTACGAGTTTTGTAGCAGGCAGTGTTACCTTTTACTGTACACTTATATTGCACCTTTTCATTGATGACTCTAAGAGCAAGACCTGTAGAGGAAAACAGACTGGATACTGTGGGAAAAGTTTATGAGGTCAGGTAGGGCCAATTATTTTCTGCTAGTAGCTAAAGGGGTTGATTCAGGTAGGTCCATTATATGCATAATAAGGAGCTCATGCAATGTTACAACGTTGAGGATTTTTTTATTTTGTTAAAGGCCGTTTGTAAAACTTAAGTCAATTTTTTCAGTAGCTTACTTGTAATGTACACAAAGTAGAGGTCCAGTTAGTTTGATCTTGAGTATAAGATTTTAGTTAAGTAGTATGTATAGTGTTTTTTTTTTAAATTACCTCCGCCAAGGAAGTTCTTTTCGGCTCGGTTTTTCTGATGATGATGATGATGTGGTTGAAAGCTTCAGAACAAAGAGAAGTTGGATCTGGGTTTTGGTAATCATAACTATTGTTCTATAAAAACAGGCAACAATTTGGACACAAGTTTTGGGAAACATTTTGGCTAGGAGGAGATGACACATGCTGGTGTTGCACAGCTGACAAACCAGTCGGGGATGAAGATACAGAGTAAGGATGTAGCCAAGAGTGCAGGAAAAGAGTGGGGAAAGAGAAATGTAAGGTATTGAATTATATTTCATGAAGCCATGTAAAATTTCAACAGGGTCACCAGGATGTCACTTTCCATAATTCAGATTCCTGTGAGAGGCAGTGCACTGTGTGTGAGTGGGAGGGTTTGCCAACCAACTTGCTAACCACAAGTATGATTTTCTTTTAATCAGTTTTGGTGCAGTTTGAGCAAATCTTGTTATGTACATTGGATGAAGCTTACTGCATTATATTGCACACCAATCCCTTAAATTAGAGGGCCTAATACACCTGTCCCTGTTGTCTTAATGGATTTCATCAAACATAATGACCTTAAAAACAGCCCACAGACGTCCTGTATTTCTATAAAAACCCATTCACGTCATCTGGCAGCTCAAACGCTCTTATTGCCTTAGATGCATTCTAGTCACATCTTGAACCTGCATGTAAATGCTGAAGGAGTTATGTTGAGGCAGACGTACACAAAACACATAAAAAGATATGATTTTTATAAGGTGGCTAGACCACCTGCAGCCATGACCGCAGCATGGGGCGCTTACATTAAGACGTGAGTCGGCGGAGGTAGAGGTGCAGGTTTTGATACCACGACTGCACTGCATCACTGAGTTTGTACAGAGTATCCCCTCTAGTGAGCTCTCCCACCTCTTTCATCACAAGCGATGTTATGATGAAGTGTGAAATTGCCAAAACAGGCAGACAAAAAAAGAAGTTGCAATAAAATAACCACAAGGTCACTGTTCGTATCTACACAAAAAATAGGACAATCTGTCTTTATCTGATTGTTTTAGTTGGAAACTGACAGATATGAGAGATGAGCCGTGATGATTATTTCTCTTTCTCTTGGCTATTTCAAACATAAAAAATAAATCCTTAGGAGAAAATAACAAATCAATATGTAAAAACAATTTTATTTCCCACCAAACAGAGTTGTCACTAGAAGCGTCACTTCCTAGCTCCACTAAGAGTGTCACAAAGACCTCAAACATTTTCATCATCTTTACAGTTGGGTTTGCCGAGAACCATGAAATGAGGAGGATTTGCCAAAGTACTAATTTAAAAATATGAACTCATGCAGCTCTGATGTATTTCCAAACAGATCTCCTTATCCTTCATGTCTTGATCTTTTAACCACTGGGGGGTCTTACAAAAGGATACTGTCTGAACAAAGGTGATCCATGTAACTCTTTAGGCAAGGCTCTTACTGACTCTTAAACAGAACTAACAGAATTTCACTCTCCAGTGTAACGTGGACAAAGTTGTATAAATGTTCTCAGCCGGCATCTTGAAGCTAAACATAAAAGTTAATGTAAAATAGCTGTCATAATTGGCAGAAAATAAGGATAAAAATAAGGAGCAGCTCAAACAATTTCTCCATCCATTGAGGTGTTGCAGGGGACAAGAGGGAATGGGGTGATTACTTCAAATGAGTTTGTTCATTGCAGTCATCCATCAGCATTGAGGAGCTGTGTTTAAACTTTTCCTTTTCTTGTCGGCACACAGTCCAAAAAACAGACGTAAAAGAAACAACACCAAATCTCCATCTAATAGTAGTTACATGACAGAGGGTGCTGGGTGAGTCAAGCTCCGTTTTCCTTATATTAGAAGGCCCTCGGTGATGTACACATGAAAGAAATGTTACTTTGCCAAATGTGTCATGACTTCAAAGCTATGTACCCTGACTAAAGAACAGCCTCAAAGCACGGCTTTACATGTGGGTTTATTGGTGTTTCACAGGTGCCATGAAGTCGATACATTGACACTGAATCGGTTTGAAAAATGGAATGTGATTACGGCTGTACCCAAATCCAAGTCAACCTTTAGTGGGCCAACGCTTTGAATGCCGTTTTATAAAAAGTACGGCTGTCAAACGATTTTCTTTTGAATTGCGATTAATCGCTGAATTTCAATAGTTAATCACAATTGATCGCATGTTTTATTACTTAATAAAGTTCAATTATTTCATTAATGTTTTTAGGCCTGTATTATCAATGTAAACCAATTCTTACCAGTGCATCTTGATTTGGATTCAAATAAACGTAAAGAAAGTTACTATGTAAACTTGACTTTAAGATTTAATTGATTATTTCAAACCAAAAGATATGCAATTAGACTGAGGTAACACTATCAATCTCTTCAGAAACATAGCTTGCTTTTTAAACATGTAAAAATAAATTATATAGAAAAGTGCATACAAGATGTCAAGATGGTCTGCAGTTAGTTGCCACCCATTCCCATCCAAAGCACTTGGGTTGATTGTTTCGATTTGGAGTCATCCACAGGTCTGTGGCAACGTTTCCTCTCCAAAATAACGTTCTGCCCAAGTCCACTAGCATCCACCTGATAAGCCGTACTAGCTGCATGCTTAGCTCGTAGATGGTGGCTTAGAGTTGAAGTGTATTTTAGTACCATTTCACACAAGGTGCATATTGTTTTTGACTTGTCTTTTTTTTAAGTAAAACGCACCATATAAACTGTGTTGTTCATCTCCATGGCTGCAGCAGGAGGCAGGAAGTGTTCGTGGCAGCTTGACAACAAGTAAAGGTGCCTCAAAGGGTCAAAATAGTAGCCAAAGATTCTAGAGCATAGCGAATCTTCATGTCAAAGATGATTTGGTAACAGCACCAGTGACGGCGTAAAATAAACAATCTTTGGTGCACGTGATTACCGTGATGAACATAATTAGAATGCGGTATGCGGTCTTTAAACTCATCGCAATTAACGCATTAATGCTGACGCCCTGCGTGTGTGTCCTGCGGGGGGGACTACTAGCTCACGCAGTAGAGTGCGCGCCACATGTAAGTTGCGTCTTTGACAGCGACCCAGGTTTGAATCCGACCCGCGGACCTTTGCTGCATGTCGTTGTCCCCCCTCTCCATACCTGTATTCAAGTTATCCTGTCAATTAAAGGGCATTAAAATCACATAAAAAACAAACAAGAGTGTGCGTCCTGGTCCCCGTCTCTCTACTCACAGCACTGTCAGCCAAAGTGGTGAACATACTTTTCACCTGCAGTATTTTTTCTCCCCTATTTGGTTTGCATTTTAGCTGTGTGGACAAATATTTTGTAGGCTGAGCAAATTTATAAAAATTGAAATCTGTCAATTAAAACCAGTGGCTGAATCAGACCTGCACATCACCCAAATAAGAGCAGTGGTGTAATATTGCAGAGCAGTGTGCAACAGGTGGAGTATCAAGTGATGAAATAAGTGCATTAAATCCAAGAGTCTACTAACATGCAGCATGCCAAAATGGCTGAATCTGATGGATATTCCTTCCCTGCCATTACACTCAGGTCAGGTCTACGAAGATGGTTGGACTCCCCAATAGACCCACTGAGATACAAAAATCGTATATGTTGAAAAACAAAAGGATCAAATGATTTTGATTAGTTGTAATTTGGTTCTCTCCATTTTTAAGAAATTTTTTTTAATTCGAAATAAAATACATAAATAAAAAATAATGTATGATGAAGACATCCTGGTAAGAGAGGGCTATACTGTATTATCAGGAAGTAATCTCTTTTTTGAATCACAGAAGCATTTTCAATCTAACTAGAGCCTTCTCAGTTGATGATTTGACGTTATCGCAAAATTATGAATTGGAATTCACAGAAACCCTTAGGACACAGTTGTCACATTGGAGGCTGGCTGTGACTATTTATCAAAGGGGAAGTGAAATGTTCAGGGAGAAAAAAAGGTGTTTGCACAAAGTAACAAACAAATGTTTATGTGCTTAGGCCAAGAATAAAATAAATTATATTTTTCGTTGTTTTGTACTCGACAGCATTGCCAGTACTTTGATATCACTCCTTACTGACAGCCGCTCGCAAATGCCCAGAATAAATACTGGATGGTGTACCAGTGCAACTAATTCTCCTAAATAATTCTAAATAAACAAGAGAGATAGGAGGGGAGTTTGTTCTGTGTGATCCTCCAAGTTCTAGCAACATCTTATCCTGTTGGCCCATGCTGCACCTTCTATTACAGACCTGGGGATTGCACACAACTTTAACACTGTGTCACTGATCAGGTCAGGAGGTTTCAGTCCCCTCCTGCAGCTGAAGAACAGACTCAGAATAAAATCCTGTCTCTGCTTTATAGGCTTTGAGAGCATCATTGGTGCCTTCATCTCATCTAGTGTGAACTGTAAACTCTACTTTGACCTGAGTCAGAGTTCGGTCCCATGTCTAGAGCTAAATGCAGCCGCAAGCCTTATCACAAACTCTAGAAGTTGGAGTTTTCTTTTTATGTTCTGGCCGTTGATTCATCTTGGAATTAAAACTGTGCTTTAAAGCTTTAGTACGTAACGTTTTGATATTAATAAATGTCTGTTACATTCAAGCTATTACCAAATGAGCTATTTAAAAGATCCAATGTGTAGGAATTTCTCCCATCTGGCATTGAGATCATATATTGCAATCACCTCTCTCCCACCACGCAGTTCAAATGATGTATTACAGCTACTGTAGCCTTGCCGGTCTTTGTCTTTTTTCACTATCCTTTTTCTTTTTTGGGTGAAGAAGAGGACTTCTGTTCCTGAAATTTGGATTTTTAATACGTGCATGAGGCGGAGCGGCAATCAGGAGAGTCAGGAATTTCCCCCGTGGGCCGGCAGTGTTTTGAGGCCGCTGCAGCCGGTCTAATCGCTTGCTCCGGTTGCTGCCCGCTGCTCAATCTAACCTGCACCTCGGGAGGGCCGGTGGTCTATGAAAATTCAAGTAGATTTTTTGTCCCGCCCCCGAATAGATTAAGATAACGTGCGGTACTCCATGTTTCCTTCTTCCAAGATGCTGGGGCCGGAAGCTGCGATACTCTTTAGCAGCATTAGCAGCACCTTTGAGGTTATAAAGTCACAGCTAAAACGCCAAAGGCGGAGCAGTATATCCTGTGTGTCCCATACAGGCTAATGTATTTAAAGATGGCGCATGACTATGGAGAGTCTACCCCAGTTCATGCAAGCGCAAATGTAAAATGTCAAGCCGATAGGAATACTTGAAATTGATGCTGATGGTCAATATACATAAAAAAGGACAAGTTTGTGAAGGGCAATACAGATTTTGATAATGAACAACTACAAAAAAGTTACACACTGGACCTTTAAGACTATCAGCTCCACACAACTCTCTCTGTATTCTTCAGTATGGCTTCCAAATCATGTTTATGTGGAAAACATAAAACTGGTTTACTAAGTTCAGTCTAATTAAGATGCAAGAAGTCAATGAAGTAAAGTTTTTGTATTCATGTTTTTTTTCTAAACTAGAAAGGACAAAACCTCAAACAGTACAAGTGCATGGGCAACACACACTGAGATTTCCAGACTCTCACACAGACAGACAGAATTGCACCAACGATTTTAAAACGTCTGACTAATTGATTAGATGACAAGGCTGCAGCTAATGTGGAATGAATATGATTAGCAAAAAATTGCTTTTTTCTCATGTCAGTGATTAACATGAAACAAAGAGTTGATCCAAACCAAACCAATTTAGTGTGGAGCTGTACTTGTATGAATATTAAAAATAGAATATAATTTTGTTTCCATTTCATCCACCAGAGGACTGATAATTCACAGTGAGGACATGAGTGAGTGCCATCATTAAACCAAATGTAGTGATTTCAGTAAAATACATGGAATAGAAAGAACTTTACTTACTTATGGCTTGATTACTAATACTTTCCTTGGATTTCTTGGTAAACTTGCAATAAACAAAAAGAATAAAATGAAACATGAGATACACCTGTCTTAGCTGTAAATAAATCACGTAGCAAACAGTTGATATTCATCCTGTGGCAAACCAGTCTCCTTTAAAATCATATACTACTAACTTTTGACATAAAATATATTTTAAATTAGATGTTCACCTCCAACATAATGAAACATTTGAATGTAAAAACATAATAATCTCAAAATGTTTATATTAAACACATCTGCAAAAATATTTACAGACAACATATTTAATTTGTTTTCCCTGCATCATCTGTTCTCGCAGTAAAATCTGTAAGGCGTGATGTTTTTTTATGATTAAATTTAGGCACTAACAGCACTTGTTTCAGGACAGAGAAAAAACGTAATCTTGGTTGAAAATTTTAAAAGTGACACAAAACAGGACATTTTTATTCTGTCAATGCTTAACCAAAACCACAATCTTTCTCTAATCTTAAACAAAGTGTTCTTTCGCCCTATCCTAATCACACATCATAGGAGTCTATTTTGCAACAGAAACCTAGGACAGACCGTAGCTCTTGGTGGGCGGCCATCTGCCGCTGCCAGTTGGAACACAGAGACACTGATTCAGATAGTATATAGACAGTTCATGCCCCAAATATCTAATTTAAATATGTAAATACAATATATATGACACATACTGTACACAAATCTGCATAGTACCGCAGGGCTTTCCTCCCTACCACAACTAATCATGTCAATCTCCCATGGTGCATCATTAGTTGAAGGCATCCAGACTGGACTCTCCTGACCTGGACAGTCACGATACCTCAGCTTATGGATCAATGGGAGTATTTGAGAACTGGGAGTCCAAATGAGAATTTGATGACCTGCACTGTTGTCAGCCAGTTGCAGC
The DNA here is from genome assembly GCF_013103735.1 of Etheostoma cragini. Classification (NCBI taxonomy): domain Eukaryota; kingdom Metazoa; phylum Chordata; class Actinopteri; order Perciformes; family Percidae; genus Etheostoma; species Etheostoma cragini. Next base: position 10,634,232 of record NC_048408.1, read on the forward strand.
TGTAATTGGAGCTGCCTGCCAATCACCGTGAGGTTTGTTAACAACGAAGCTTTGGAGTCCTGCATGTGCACTCTTGATGCGCCAAGATGGTGGATCGGGAATGTCGTTCAGTGTTCGAATAACAACTCGACATCAACTCGAGGTGCAAATTAATTCAGACCACTAAATATCAACACAATTTACCAAAGCATTGTTAAATAATTTGAACATTCGTTAATCTATGGTACTTTAGTATAACCTTGCTATTCTGTTTCTATGTTATATAAAACTGTGGCATTTTCTAAAATATATTAACATGCAAAAACAACTTGACATCTTCCTAAAATGTTCCTCTTAAAAGATAGTTTCAGATTTTTCTACAACACTCAAATGTCATTACACTGAAAAAAATGCTGGTCCCTGTAAGTGACCCTCTTGTCTGTACCGGTTTTGAAGAGCTCATTTCCTACCTTGGTTCTAATGTATCAGGATCAAAATTCACATACCCTGTTGCTTGCAAAAAAGGGCATTTTCAAATTTAGCCACAGCTAATACAAATCTTTTTGGTACAAAATTGCCTCTTTGTGTTCAGCCAGAAAACACTGTCTGAGGATGCACAAAGAAGGAATTTTGCACTAAAAAGACTAACCTTGGAAGATACCCACTTAATTTGACTACCTTAGATACAAGATAATGCCTTAAATTATATTAGCTTTGTCTCAATTTTGCACAGAATGAAGATTTTGGATTTTGTCTCCAATCTCTTACAGTGGAGTTTGCAAGACAAAATGTGAACATAAATCCTGGTGGAAGCTACATGGATGATCCCACTCATGACAAAGCTTTTGAGTAAATTGACAGTTCACAGTGGAACGTATGTCCATCATTTTCTAGCTAATTCCATCATTTATAATTGTAGCTATTTTATTATCCATATTTACAGTCCCCCTTTTCCTTTTAGTGGACATGTCTAGTGAGTGATTTATGGTGAGGCCGTTTCTTTAAAATACTTGTTGTCAAATGTTGGCTGTGGATGCAAGTCTACTAAAAACAGAAGCTCTGCAGTTTGAGGACAAATTGGTTTTGGAGCAAACAGAACAGGTCAGCAGCTCTAAGGCTGAAAAAACTTTCATGGACTTAGCCCTCTTATCACTGAACTGTGTGTGCAAAAGAGTGTGACCTTTATTTGGAAAGTAGGAACGATAACGTTGATGTAAGCCTCAGCAGTGAATTCTAATATAGTTCTGTTACAAATGGATTGCTTACCCAGCCCCAAAGTAAGATTGGAGAGAGTTTGGGTCAGTAAAGTTGCCATCTAGGCTTGCCATCTACACTGGCATAAGATGAGACACACCAACAGAAGGACCCATATGCCATCACTAGAATGCTAGTCTATGTCCACGACATTCTCCTTCCGGGATTGCTCCGTGGCCAACAGAAATGCAGCCAGATTTCACGCTTTTCAGCCTGATGTCCATTACCTTCTGCTTTATTTGTGACCTGGACTAGACTATCTGTCCAATCAGAGTTTTCTGTTGCATGACTAAATCAACTTTTGAACATATACATGTTCCATCAAAACAAGTTCCTGGTTTAATGAAATGCCAATAAACCAAAACACGTCTTTCTCTCATCCTGGAATGTTGCGGGGACTAGCCAAACCCCCCAGATCTGTGACGAGACAAAAGTTGGTCAAAACAAAACTACTAAAATAAGTGCTATTAATGAATTGAAAAAATAATTGACAATATTGATAATGAAAATTAATCATTAGTTGTTGCAGCCCTTATCCAGTCCGCCCTTAAAAAAGGGGAACCTCCATTCCTGTCCGTCAGTCAACACAGTGACCCCATATGTCATCCCAACTAATCCTTTAAATGAGGTTGCATATTTGTATCCCATTTTAAAACATTAGATCAATGGGAGGATATTGCAAAATGACACTCCCATAAACAAACACCATATACTTCTAAATCTAATGCCTTAGAGCCATAAGATGAAATTTATCTAATGGCAACATAGTGACTCCAAAAAACAGACTGGATTGAAGTCAAGAGGATAACGACCCAACATCTCTTTTGAAATGTATTAAGTTTTTTTACTTGAATTTAGGGCCTTGATAGCTAATGTCACCTCCTCTTATGTATGTCTATGTTCAATCAAGGGCCATTTAAAAGGATCTAAAGTGGAATTTGATTCAGGGCAGTGTCACCTTGATTGCTTTGCCTATCATATTGATCATAGTGATGGCTGATTACTTGTGTCACCCAAATGTGCCTTTCTGGCTCCAAACAAGATGGCGGCAAGCAGTAGACCCAAACTTTAGGCTTCAAAATGTCACTTTAAAAAACTATCGGTAATGTCACAACTACTTGTTTTCCTATCAGCTGGTTAAGCTGATCTCTGTAGATTGGGCTGTGACCAGATGTGAAATATTTTATGTTTAAACTCTAGCGTACAGCAGTCGAAGCTTCCAGCTCTCAGCCAGAAAGTTTTTCATCAATAAAGTTTTACTGTATATGCACCTACAGTACCCCACCCTTCCACAGTTCAACTATAGAGCTCCAAGGTTAGTGCCCAGGCCTATATTTGGGAAGCACGCTTAACATGTGCTAAACCTTCTACCGAGAGGTGTAGACAGAAAAATATAATGTAAAACGTCAATTTCAAACAAAGAAAGAAAGAACTGGTTAATGCCAAAATGTGAATATGTCCACTCCAATATAATTCAGACGTATGGTAGACCAACACCAAGTCTATCCATTACTACCAACCTGCAAAAGCTACACAGAATGGATCTTTCAATTCAAAAATAGTCTTGCTTTCTCTTTGTCTCGCCTGTGAAAAGTAGTGAGAAGTAAAGTGAGTCACATTGACGTCAGAGGAAGAAATACACTAGGACTGACCTTCACTTCCAGTCCATGAAAAGAAGTGCTGCCTGCTACACTGTATTGTGGTTTCCAAGGTAACAAAAGCAAATGCTCTGAATAGCCCATCATCTTTTACTCTATTATAT
>NC_048408.1:10637386-10655344 GCF_013103735.1 Etheostoma cragini
TACTCCCTAGCTGAAAAAACATTATTTTTCAGCAGAAACATAGTCAGTCACTCTTCTGCCCTCACTCAGCATTGCAGCAAGCTAGTGTTAAAAACACTTCCAATAAAAGGTTAAACACAGAAGTTGGCCTTTTCAGTTTTCCCTGAAAGAAATTATGAAACTGTGAAAACACTGGTAGGACGACAAAAGGGATCACAAGTCAAAAATAAATAAAAACACTGGCTGTTTTTATTGATTTTTCATAGCAATTACAACTTTTAACCCCCCCCCCTATACTACTGTAGCAACAGAAATGAAAACCAACTGCTGGTAAAAGAATGGTTACTAAGGTTACCGGTTACAATTTGAAGGAGGTGATCATAGATTAATCCATGCTACTCCGTACTGAGAAAATACAAAATAAGACAGTCAGAATATTACTGCCCTTGAGCTGTTTCTGTCAAGTACTAGAAGTGATGATTGAGCACTAACACTCATGTACTGCATTGACAGTGACAGCTAAGCAAGGAGATTTGCTTTCTGGGGATTATAGCGAGAAAGCCTGGGCTGAACACAGTCTCTGCAACATGAACAGAAGGGTACATACATCATGTCAAATGCCAACCAGCATGAGCGGTCTCGGCCTGACCAATGACCTTTTTATGAGTGCGCTTGCCATGCTTGTTTAAGCAGATGCTGGCTACATTCATATCATGACTCACTTTTCTGTATAGATTCTTAACTTTGTTAACCTCTATATGGGGCCTTCTTAACAAAGCATATCACCCGAGAAATTAAAGCCAGTCCTGTAGTGGAGGGATATTATTCCAGGAGAAAAAGAGTTGGTCTCTATGTTTGATGCCCGTCTCTGGGAATGGTGACTTCCTCCCAGAAGTCCTAGCACCTCAGTCTTTCAGATGGGGAATGCCAGCGGCATTAAGGTTATTGGGGATCCCTTTCAGGAAGGTATTCATATGTCTTTTCTGCAACATCAACAGCAGTTTGAGCTACCTGAGGAACACCTTTTTCTGGTATTTGCAAATTTCTCACTTTATTAATAGGCTCCTCTCCCTTCTACAATATATTTGTTCATCCAGCTTGTACAACATCCAACGTAACAGGGAGAGGCAACTTGACTATGAATACATAGAATGATGACTGGAAGGAAACTGTTAACTGAATCAACACAGTGGCAATAGACAGATGGAAACTTGATTTTTTTTTGTTTATGCCAGATAAAAAGGGAATCATTTTCATCTAAAATGTAAAATTCACGTAATTATATATCACAATTTTGGAACTGAAGCTTCGTATTTTTTATTCAAAAATAAGTTCCTGGGCTTTTTTTCTGCTAGGTCTAGCCTCAAAAGATTAATCACTTCCCTCTCTCAAATTTAAATTGCTGGAAAATGTTTTTGTTAAAATGGTACTGTTTGTACTTTATAGTACGAAGAGATACTGTATTACCATATGATGGGATGAGCTCTGTGCCTAAATCTAATGATCTGTCATTTATGAACATTTAGAAGCAACTCATAGACTTTCTTTTAAAAGAGTTCCTTTATGTAAAGTTATGTAAATTTCATTCAAGTCAAAAAGGAACTTTCTTTCATGATCTCCAAACTTGGACACACTCACTTCACCTGAGGCGAGGTCCAAGGTAACACACCCAGTGGTGGATGGATCTGATCTATGGGATCTACAATATATAGGAAAGAAACAGTGTGTTTTTGTTCTTGTCTGGATGGCTTTTTTGCTGTTTTTTTTATGTAGTTGTTCTACATTGTTCCCCTGCTGTGTAGTCATGTTTTTTAATTGTTTATTTATATTGTGCTGTATGTTGTAGTGCTCGTTTCATACTGTATTATTGAATTTAGTTATAACTCTTTGGAGAAAAAAAAAACATCAATGCTGTTTTTGTAATTTCCTTGAAGATATGTAAGAAATTGATTCCGACTGTTACGCTCAAGCTCCCAATGAGATATTGATTGATGTGAACTGTGTGAGAGGAAGGAGTGAATGGGGACTGTGGCCGAATACAACAAGAGGCCTGGTGTGCGATTTCCAGGAAAGCAGCATTGAGTAGATGAGGAGGAACGATGTTTGGAGACACAGAGGAGAACAAGCTGCAGCACACAATGAATAAACTGCAGCTATGGTACGGGTGTGATTCGATTAGAATCGATTCAATATCACAATGCTTCACTATGAGATACCCCCACAATGTTATTATATTTATTCTACACATGGTTTCATTAAGACATTCAAGCAGATGAATTCCCCTTTTTATCAGCTCTTAAAAGTGTGAACACAACAGACAACTGACAAAAGGCAAAATCAACAAGTAACATCAGTAGGCTATAATCAGTTATGGTCTGTGACTACATCGATGCAGAATCATCCAGGTCCGCATCACGATGCGTTGGTGCAATGATTTATTTCAACACCCTGAGCTATGTCACTTAAAAATATCCTTTAGGAGGAGCGTGTGACATCTTGGTTAATCCTGTTTGCTTGTACTTGTAGAGTTTTAAATAATTGAATTGTTATAACTGTTGAACTAATGGTTGACAGTTGGGGAAATAACAGTCACTTCAGTCGCTCTGTAGCAACAGTGTGGAAATGGAGCTCAACACATATAGCATTAATTGAATAAAATTACGCTTTCTGTGTGCTTCTGACTCAGTTTCACTGGAGGAGGAATGGTTAGTGGGGAAGAGAGATGGTTATAGAAAAAAAGTTAAATCATTCTAACTCACACATTCAGAAATTAAACTGAGCAATTATTTTGGTGATGGCCTTTTCTGTTATGGTTTTGGTGTTTTTATCTTATTTTACTGTGGTAGTCTGTTTTCCTGTGTTTATTTCTTAGCCTTGTTCGGTCATGTCTTGTGATTATTGCATGGTATTTCTGGTCTTATCTTGTATATGTTCTGTTTCCTGTTTTATTTTGAAGTCTGGGGGCGTTTCTCAATGCCAAGTCAGCAAAGAACGGACTTGTGTTCTTGAGGAGACCGTACTTGCTGGCTGTACCTGGAAGAATGAACTCCCAAGTTCAGAAGCACAAAAAACGCCGTCGACAGTTATGAGACGAAGCGTTCTTCCTGTTATTGCGCAACCCCCATCCCCGAAACATCTTAAAAATGAATTTATTGATTCAATACTAGACGTAAATTGTAAAAATCTGTGTACCGGAAACCATCCGCGCTTTACACCCGAATTGAATGCTGGGATCCCGGCCCGGCCAAGTTCACACAAGTTACCATCTGATGTATCCTCTGTAAAATGGGCGTCTCGAGTTCACATCCGGGGATTTTAACTGTTCTTGGCAAAATGCTAACTTGTGTATCGGGTCAGTACTTTTGCCACCAAACATGACGTTTCACAAGAACACAAGTCCACAGAAGAACACAGATTGAGAAACGCCGTGGGTCTCTGTCTCGTCTTTAGTGTTTCTTCCTGTGTTTTCCCGCTGCCATGATTACGCCATGTTTTCCACCTGTTTCCCAGCCCTCTTGTCACCTGCCTCTTGTTACCCTCTGTATTTAGTCCCTTTTCCTTGGGCGTTTCTCAATATGTGTTCTTCTATGGACTTTTGTTCTTGTGTTCTTGTGTTCTTGTGAAACGTCATGTTTGGTGGCCAAAGTACTGACCCAATACACAAGTTAGCATTTCGCCAAGAACACTTAAAGTCTCCGGATGTGGTCTCGACACGCCCATTTTACCGAGGATACATCGGATGGTGACTTGTGTGAACTTGGCCGGGCCGGTATCCCAGCATTCAATTCGGGTGTAAAGCGCGTATGGTTTCCGGTACACAGATTTTCACAATTTACGTCAATTAGTAAATCAATAAATTCATTTTTGGGATGTTTTAAGGCGAAAAATCAGCTGTGTAGATTTTGAATATAGGCGGTTCAACAAAAATTGATGGTGAATTAAAAAAGCCTTCGGAGTTTGAAAGCTCCACAACCCCCGGCGGGTCGAGCTTGCTACGCCAGCATGGGATGACTCTCGCGAGCCGGTCAGTCAGTCAGCTCACAGACCACTCTGGCCCCACATTTAGACAGACCACTGCAGCAGCAACAATGGAAGAGGAAAGCCAGGTCCACAATTGTAAGATATTTAAAACTATTTTTACCGCTGTTGTTATAGGATATCTCCTCTATCCTCCTCCTGGCTCTCCTCACTCGCAGGCTCCTCTTCTGCTTCTCGGTAAAGTATTTTGTGTGCTTCTGAACTCGCGAGTACAGTCTTCCAGGTACAGCCAGCAAGTATGGTCTCCCCAAGAACACAAGTCCGTTCTTTGCTTACTTGGTATTGAGAAACGCCCCTTGTCCTGTGTCAGATCATTTAGTGTCGTGTCCCTGTGTCTGTTGGTGTCTGGTTCCTTGCTTCTCATCTTTATTTCTGTTTGTCCGGCTTTTGTTTTTGTATTCCTGTGCTAGTTTTTTGATCCCTGGATTTAGTTTTTGCCTGCCCATCTCAGTACTCCTTTTGTCCGTTTGTTCTTTGCTTTTTCTTTTATTAAAACTCTCGAGCTCGACTTTTGCCTGCCTCCTCTCTGCATTTGGACCACCATTTCATGCCCCTCCCGACATTTTCACCGTGTGCTAATAGCAGCTGTCACAGAACGCTACATACGGCAGTGTTGGTAAATTTATTTTCCATTGTTTTCACTAATGAGTTAAAGGGGGACTTTGATCTCGCACTGTAGATCCCCTGCAAAATATTAAAATGCAAATTACTTAAAGGGGAACTGTTACTAAAAGTATCAGAGAATTTTCAAAATATTCAGACAGAGCAATTGTTGAGATTAATTCTGAGCTAAAGTATCCAGATGGTGGGCTTAAAAGGAGCAGTTTATGGATTTTCAATCTTATTTCCTCATGTTAGTCATAAGGATTGCATATCTACAATATACACAGCTCCTGCCACACATTTATTTATCCACCTGTAGCAATTTACTTTCAACCTCCACTGGCATATTGGATGCCTGAAATGAGCAGATAGTTTAAGAAGTGCAGGGGAGGGATTTGGTAGTTTGCAGAACTGCATTTCAGACGGCCATGTTATTTCCAAGCATGCAGCAGACATTATGGATTCCTACACTTTTAATAACATGTTGTCAGAGTCAAAGCAGATTTCCTTGAGCTACAATCCACCACAAAGGGAATGAAACTTGGTGCAGCAGAGGCGAGGACACTGGGAAGGCAAAAGTGGTTGACTATTTCAGATTTTTTTGTTCTGCAGTTTTCAAACCCACCATCCATTTCAACAAGTGTTTTTGGGGAAACTTGCTTATTTATTTTCCAGAGATGAGAAGATCAATACCATTCTGTCTGCATGTTGAGTGAAAATCATCACATTTTGAAATCAGAACATCTAAAGCTTCTCAATTGTATCTTGTTCAATCCGTACAACACAAATATAAAAACTAGTCGTTACATGCCGTTACTATTTTTTAGGGAACAACAATTGGGCATAGTGACTCCACACAGTCTTGTTATCAAGGTGAGGTTGCCAGGCAACCAGATCTACAGAGTTGCTATGTTGGCGGAGCAGCTGGTGCAAGAAGTATTTTTACCCACTCAAAATTCCCATTTCAAATTTGTTTTGTTTGTTTTCTTGTCCAAACATTAGCCAAAATACAAACAGACAAACAGACACATAAACAAACAGGAAACATTGGCAAAATAAAACACACGATAAAAAGCATGTAACAAAGTATTATAAGCTACATAAAATTGAAGCATGGCACACGATTAAAATACTTGAAGTTAAAATAACTTGATAACCACAAAGACTGCAGTGTCCCTGCTTACCTACTCGCTTACGCGATAGCCTCAATTTTTCTCCTCATCGAAACACGGGATGCTGTCCTTTAATAGGACCAATCCATTTTAATTATGTCAACTTCTTTTCTGAGAAATCTTTTTTTCCCTAAATACTACAATACCCATAAGCTTTGGCTGCAGTTGCCACATAAAAGAAACCAGTCAGAGACGAGAATAATAACATTGAACGTTATATAACACCATAGCTGCAAAATCTATCTTGGCCAAGAATCCTAAAGTAAACTCATGGGGCGCCCGGGTGGCTCAATTGGTAGAGCGGGCGCCCATATGTCAAGGTTTAATCCTCGACGCAGCGGGCCGGGTTCGACGCTGACCCGCGGCCCTTTGGTGCATGTCATTCCCCCCCTCTCTCTCTCTTTCCTTTCATATCTTCAGCTGTCCAGTCAAATAAAGGCCTAAAATTGCCCCAAACAAAATATTTTCTAAATCTAAAAAATAAGATATAAAGTAAATTCATTAAAGTTGCAGATTGTGTTAGTAGTTTTCCCGACAGCGCTATTTAACTTCCATGTGCTGTTAGCACACTAAAAACAATGTAGAGCTCTGTGATTGGACGTTTCTCACTGAAATGCACCTTGGAAGTCGTAGTTAACTTCTCATCTTATATTTTTAAGTACACAGGCTTGTATCTTCAACTTTTTGTCAAAGAACAAGATATTTGAAATTGTTATGCAGCTGGTAATGTTTTGTACTGATGATTCAACAAGGAGAGTTTCCTTCTCTCCTGGTCCGACTTGCTATTGCATAACATTAGCCATGGTCCCACCTAATTGATAAGCAAATTTTAAGCAAACATTTAATTAAATGTGCAAAAAAATACAATGATGGAAACACGGCTAAGTCATTGGAGGTCAATTAGTGGAACATTTACTTCTGGAACATGGCCATTTAAACATAAATAACTCCCATTTGCAACTCTATATCCAGAAATGCTATGCAGGGTCGTGCTGGGCTGGTGAATTAACTGTAAGACATTGTTACACCGCACAAAGCCCCCTAAAACCACCAATTTGCATCATTGTTTATGTGCTGATAAAAAAATACTGTAAGAGCTACATTATGTTAATTAGTAAGCTTTAAAGGTCTTAGAGGAAAGCAGATTTTGAAACCATGACGACCCAGGCCAGCAGTTTTCCCCTGCGTCCAGGCTTTATCCAAAGCTAGTGCCTCCCCACTGTAACACCAGATTTAATGTGCAGACATGACGTGTCAATCTTCTTATCTAACCCTCTGAAAGATCATTTACAAAATGTTTAACTATTTTGTAAGAAGTGCAAGGTTAAATTAACATCTTTGCCAGATCGGGTAGCGGCTCTGTAGTTTGAATGAGACATAATGGGACAATTCCGGTTCTAACCTGTAGGGGGACCAAAGCGGGAAAAGTTCTCTAGTGTTGCTTTAAAGCACGTTGTAAGCTGTTAAAGGTGTTAAGTAAAGGTGCTATTTAAAATAAAGTTATAAAGGCAACCAATTTACAAACACACTCAATTTCCTGTTAGATTAAAGTCGAAAGGATCCAAAGCTCTACATTAGAGCCACTGAGTCTTATCGTCTCTGAAATGACACCTAACTTCTCTTGAAATTGAGCACCACTTCTTTTAAGCCATATAAGTTATAAACTTTGTTTACTGCTTAAAGCTTTGCTTACTCAAGAAGTTATCCTGTCCTCGGCTGTGGGAGACTGTATGCCCTATTACATCTCTTTAACGAGAATGGAAAATGGTTGAGTTTCTGGATCCTCAGACACTGTTTGGCAACACCTCTGACCACATCTGGTCCTCTGACAAGAAGGACAGTTATCTTGAATAAATAACCTGTGAATCACTATCTCAAAGTATGACTCACAGAGGAGAGACCGAGCTGTGGGAGATAGTGTCTACTGTATAATTGCGCATGATTTCCGCTTATAGAAGAAAAAGAAAAAATCTATTCACGTCCACCAACAATTGCATAGCCGATGAATATCTTTAAATTGTCCTTTTCTCAAAGTGCCTCCCAGGGCGGCGGCACATGGCAGACGCTACACACTTCCATCTTGTCACATTTGCTCATTATGGGAGAGCAACACACCAGCTGTGGCTGGATTCCCTCTCTCACCCAAGGCTGTACCGACTTGCCTGCGTCTCCCTCCTCAATCACGCAAAACAAATGAAGAAGCATTTCCTCGCAAACGAACAAGGGAGAGAGAGAGAGAGAGAGAGAGAGAGAGAGAGAGAGAGAGAGAGAGAGAGAGAGAGAGAGAGAGAGAGAGAGAAGAGAGAGAGAGAGAGAACAACAAAACCAAGAACAGTGTCAGGTGAATAAATGATATAATCATGGGTAACAAATTTCTCCTGGCCTTTGGGCTTGGAGCCAGCGTATTTCTCACGGTGTTATGATTGCCGGTGCAGAGAGCAGACATGCTCCTCTGATATATTTCCTCCTCAGTGAGGGTTTTGGCCAGGGTGGATCACAGAGGGCTTCATAAAAAGCAGGGAGTAATGAAACGATGGATGGAATCAAGGCCTCCAGATAGGTAGAATTCCTATTCAAGGGCAAAAGAAAAATTAAACTCTGTCTCTTTATGTTTATGATGGAACATTTTGTTATAGATAGACTTGTCAGTGACTTTCATCCTCTGCTATGATGGTTCAGTATTCAGAATCGCACTGAAGAATTCAATCATAAAAGTATACAAAACATTGTGAGAAGAATATATTGTACTCTAAAGTGTTTTAGAATTTGTTTTACAAGATATACATGTGGAATTTATTCAAGCAGAAGAGCATTTTTGACATAAAGTCTGATGAAGTCTGTGAGATTCAAGTGTTTTTCTACTTCTGCCGATGAATAACATGCACTTTATTTGCCAGAACAATGTGGACATCGAGCAAAAGCGGAGGCAAGGCTGCTTGTCGATCACTGCTGTGAAAGAGCTAACAAAACTTGTGTTGAATTGCTGTTACGCTCTTTTATACCACAATCTGTTCACATTCTGTGTGTTTAACAGGTGCTCTCATCGATTGTTTCATGTTGATAATGGATAAAATTACAATTTTTAATGTGTAAGGTGCCACTCATAGAGATGAACTCACAGATATGTGACCCAATTGTGCACATCCCCTGAGCTTGATATCATGCATTAGCTCATTGTATGGGTTTTATGGCCAACAACCCAGAGATGGGGATTCAAGTTTGAGACACTGACTCGAGTCTCACACACGGTGACTTCAGGCTTGAGATGTGGAACTCATGAACAATCTTTATTTTTAGGAAATGTTTGAAGTTCTCCTCCCTGGGTAACATATAACCTACCTACAAAACACGTTCTACGTAACGTGTCTGCTGCCCACGGCCAAACATAAGAGAAGAGAACAAACAAACATGAGGACCAAACCGGCATCTGCTGTGCTATTAAGCTTCCATTAAGCTTTGGCTTTGAAAACTTCATACATCAAGGCCCAAACAAAAGAAGTGCTGAATGTAAAGTAGGTGGTATCAAGATAAAGCATTCTGGCTCAACCACATCTCATTTCATCAGGCACCTGTAAACACATCTTGATAGGTTAGCAAACCTAGTAAGCTCAGCATTGGTCATCTAGCGTCCAACAATCTAGCTTGCCTGCTAGCTCAAAGACTTGAGCACCTCTACCCAAACCTCACTGCATTAATTAAGTCTCTCTACTCTCATCAGCGTGGTTTTCAGCAGCTGCAGGACTCTGCGAAACACAACTTTAAACGAATGCTATTGTTGCTCTATGTCTGTTCAATGTATAAATAAGCCACTGTTTGTGAACATTTTCGCTGGAGGTTATAATATGTCAATGTTGTGTTTACAGCTTGATGTGTTGCACCCAAGTTATATATGTCAAGTTTTATGTTATAGTCTTATTTTGTTATTACACCTTTCCCTTAGTGTATGTCCTGAGGTTAATTTATTTTATTGCGAAGAGTTAGCCGTGCTGAATAAATGACAGCAGTGACGATTGTTTTTAAAGATACTGTATACCAGTGGTTTTAAACAGGATGTAATTTGATAATACTAGTAATAGAACTGACTGCCAGACCTTATTACATGCATGGTCTTTTTAGATTTAGAAAAGCAGAGTTGTTTTAATATGAAAGATAATGCAACAGGAATTGGATTGTTATATTCTACTTTATTTAGGATTTTGTGTTTTATACAAGAAAAGGCAACCATGATTGCCTATTACTGCACAAGTCTAAATTGGAGGACAAATTGGCATTACGCAATTCATATTTGTTTTACATATTTTCATTGGTCCATCGTCCATTTTCCCCCTTACAGAATCCATTAGGCATGTGGAAGATAATATTGGCTTATGAAGATGAGGTTGCATCGATAAACCCCAAATATTTCTTATCCATAAATGCACATTGAGACATCTGCTAGACAACAATTAAGATTCCTGAAACATTTAACATAAAGTATGCCATTCTTCCAGTATCTAATCTATGTTCTGATGTATTATTTGCATACACACAATGAATACCTGTGCTAGTGACGTGTCCCTGCGAGGAAGTAATGGATGTCTAATCAGATTATGAACCATCTCTGTGTCCTTTCAACCAGCAACAGAAGCAGACGTTCATTTCAGCCAATGGGCCTGAAGCCCCTTTCATCTTATTGTCTGATGAAATATACACCTTCAAAAGGCTCACATTTTTTTCCCATCAGGGAGAAATTGGGGTTCAAGGAAATGAAAAGAAACGGTCTCTTATTAGGAAATGGTGGTTCCACAAAATGTTGACCACATTGTGTTGTATACAGTACTGCGTGTTCTGGGATGAAAGCACTAAAGAAGCTCTTTTTAGATACAAGACGTTCAATACATCTGATGCCTGAAGGAACCAAATTTAATCTGCCCAAGTGAACATAATCTTATTACGCAAAGACAGTGTTTGTGCTGTATCTTTCTATTTATCTCTTCCTTACAGGTATGTGTGGTGGTTAAAATGATACATGCATAGACAGTCATTTTATTTATAGATCTACAATGTTAGAAAGAGTTTTTATAGCTTTCGAGTTGAGTTAAAGTCAAAATGTTTCCTGTGGATTTTAACCCATTACAGTCTAAAGATGCCAGATCTGGTCAAACTGATGGAGCTCAAGGCAGAACAGACACTAATGGGCTAGGGGTAATGCATTCCTGAGGTCATTCAATTAACATCCCAGGTTGATGTCTGCTGGTGATTCCAGCCCCCTATGGGAAGACAAAAAGATGTTGTCTAATCTCTTCTTTCTTTCTTTCTTTCTTTCTAGCAAAGAGTTATTTTTTAAGATGTCTTTCATACAAAAAACACTTATTTTTAAAATGACAAAACAGATCAATATATTTAGGCCATTTAGGGGCAACGGAACAAGGACAACATTGGTGACTATTTCTGATAATCAAATCGTTTCACTCGTTTTGTAAAGCAAAAAAGAAAACTTTTGCCAATTCCAGCTTCTTTAATGTAAGACTGTGATGCTTTTCGTTGTCATACATGATATTAAACTATAAACTATAAACAAGCTTTGGATTTTTGGACTGGAAAAAACTTTTAAAAGGACCACTTTGAATACAACATATAGTATGCCATGATTAGTACTGTCTTGCTGAAATAACAGTATGAAATTAAAACCACTGTTTATGCACAATTAATCGGAATGTTATCAAAAGATGGACTTGTGCAATATCCAAATCTCAGATTATATATAAGAACAAATAAGGCAAAATATGTGTCAAACCCTTCTGAATTAAGTATTGTGGTGCTGCAGAGATGTCCTGGGCCTACAAATCGTATCCTAAGACTAAAGAAAAAAAAAAATCTTAGTTTGGTACAGATTCTTGCAAAAAAACAACAACAAAAAAACGCTATATGACTATAATACATTTTTATTTGAGTTTCAATGAAAATTAGAATGATGATCAAAAAATTGATAATTCCCTCAATATCGTTAATCATACGGCAATCTTTTGACATTTTTCTTATAGTCATGACGCTCTATTTGCGCCCATGCCATGGCTCCATGATGAAACTTGTGTTGCTTATGTGCATGACCGGAGAGGATGAGGGCAGAGATAGAGCCCAGACCTCCCAGCTCAGAGAGAAGCTATAGTGGCATGTCACTCTAGATAATTAGTGCTTACACTGGGGGAATGAGACTTTAATCAGCAGAGTTCTGTGTTGATCATCAGTGTTCAGCATTCCTCAGAGTACCATTAGTCTGTTAATGAAGTCACTGACCCTCTGGCATGCTGGCTAAAAGGTAACAGAGTATGTACATTCATCGAGACACACTCACTCCGTTCTACACATTTACAGTACATATTTCAGACATTCATGGTTCCCAAAATGATTTGAGTTAGTACTTCACTTTTCATGTGGTGGGTCTAAGTTTTCAATTGTAAATTCTGTGACTTTTCCAAACAATAAATAGATTGACTGAAATATAATCTTGTGCAGATACTCATTGTGTCTAGATGATGTAGTCATCCTCGGACTAGCGCTACCATGAGGGTGCCATGTGTGGTTTTGAGTGAAATACTGTATCTCAGCGAGCCATGACATTTGGTAGGAACATTCATGTTCCCTTCAAGACGAATTGTAATATATTTGTTGATTTGGTTAAGTGTGATTTGTCAATATGGATGTAACTCCTTAGGATACGGAGTTGTGTGCTACTGAAAAATACTGACATGCAGTGCAGATAGTCACAGTCTAACTTTAACAAAGACCATCACAGATGGAGAGAAAAACCGAGAGAACTTTTGAGAGGGACACATCCTCCAACTTCAAGTTTGTTTGTTGGCATTAAATGCAGAGCTTGTGGATAGGATGTGGTCACGATGGCAGCTGTGTGAATCAGAGAATGCCAAGCCGTCACTCTCCTTTTGAAGCCAAGTGTGAAATGGGCTTTAAATCACTTCTACCCCAAGCAGTCACATTATTGATGCTAGCCTCTGAATCCCATTAAAGAGGAATTCTTATCGGTTTAGCACAAATGTTGCAAATTAGTTAAGTAATTATTATGGCTTTAGCTTTATAAATGCAGCAAACCACAAATCCTCTCAAAGACACATGCACGACGCATGCCTTGGTGAATGGAACAGACCAGAGGGCACCTTCCACAATCCAGCCTCACTCAAGTGAAATTTATGTCTTCGTTTCAACAGTGCAAGAACAAAACACTGTGAGCACCCCCCTCTCTTTTCATTACAAGAGGTGGTATCATTTTGTAATATAGTTTCATTAGACACGAATGAATGGAGAACAAACAGAAGGCCACTTTTATTTGTCATTGACACATTTGTGTCAATGACACATGATGTGCTTCATCACTAAAAGAGAAAAAAAACTAGCTTCTTCTAGACTTGTAAAGAACAACATGCCAGACCTAGTTGGGTTACAGTTAGCCAAAAGTAAGATTTGGGTCAGCACCCATGGGACCGGATGACCTGCTCCAATCTAGATTGTTTCCCATCTGAGCCTCACTGACGTTCAGTTTGTCCGAGCTCTGCAGACGTTCTGTTCAGCAACGACAAGAAGGCAACATGACAGGTGTGTTGCTTCTTTGACTACAGGTGCTGGACAAGTATCATAGCACTATCGCACCTGTGGGGTGCTGCCAGTTTCAGTGCCAGCCCGGGATGGTGTACTATCAGCCCCAGCAGCTACAATTCATCTTCCCTTTGTGTTTTTTCCCTGGGAGATACAAAATGACATCGTTCCCACTCTCATCTCATCTCATTCTCCGGAAGCTGTCTCCGCTGTGATGAATCATTTCATCTTCTGTTCATTGCTGGATGGGGAAGAGACAGAGCAGCAGGCGTTTCCAAGCCAAATGTATTGCATACTCATTTTCACAAGCCTTAGACAGTGAATCAAAACATCTAATATTAACATTTCCTGTCTGCACGATATGAAATATGTTTCCATATTATCTTGCATATTTAAATACTGCAAATAAGGACAATCCCTTTTTTTTGTCTTTCTTAAAACACTAAAACAAAAAGTGTAAGAAATGGATTAAACTACAGTATGTGTAATCTGCTCTAACGTAAACTGCAATTGTTAGCATGTCCGGCTAACTAGCTTACTGCCTACAGTAGTAACCAAGCATTACTTCCAAGCCCAAGAATTAGCACATCATTAGCTCTACATTGGTTCGTGGGGTTACAGGTTACATCCAATTATGAGTCAGCATCAGTTTATTTAGCCACCTAGCTAGAGCTGATAAAAATCGGCTAGCAACAGTCATTCAGTCATTTGAGCTGGTAATAAAACGATTGCTAGCTAGAAACAAGAAGCCTGCTTTAGTCCACATCTGTCTGATATGAAGGACCCGTTGTTTAAAAAATTACAAAACATTTGTTGTTGTGAAGATGAGAAAACTTGACGTGCCAACCCGTTCTCACTCCGAACACATAAAAATGCGGCCGTTTGGACAGTGGCTGTCAGCGTCTGATGCAACGAAAAACGACATGCAGTAAAGGGCTGCAGGTTGCGGTCAAACCCGCGGCGGCTGCGTCAAACATTACCCATCTATATATGGGCGCGCACTCAACACGGTGAGCTACCAAGGCTCCCCCTAGCCAACCTGTACATTTCAGAGGAAGACAATTATCTACGGTGAGTGGTGATTGTGCAAAATGGATGTGTATATCTCCATTGTGAGTGCAGCTGTGCTTCTTGATTGATATAGATGTGTAGGCTGCATATGTGGGGATTGCAATTTTCACCCTGTCTCTCCTGCAAGGGGCTATTTTCAATCCCAGCTTCCAATCAGCCCACAATTATATGCGTTGCACTGCAGTCACTGATGCTACTGCTCTTGTCTCGGCTACTTAAAACCTAGAAATCTAGGTCCTTGTTGTGTGCTCCATGGGCTGTTAATGCCCCTTAAGATCTTCTCTGAGAAACATGTTGATGGCAGTCAAACATAGGATGACATTAGTTCAGGTATTTATACGCTGTGAATAAAAAGGCTTTGAAGCGTGGGATTGTTGTGGATTTGTCTTGTGCATTACTGAAAGACTCTTCGAGTTGATAGCACATGAAGCATCTGCCTGATTACATTATCTACCACTAAATGATCTCTTTGTTTCACAGCATGTCTTTTGGCTAACCATAGTTACAGATTTTTTTGTATTAGCTAAAGGAAAATATCAGTAGAAAAATCCACAGTCATTTTTAGTGGTGCCTTTTATATTCAATTTGATTTTCAATTTGTTCCATAAATGAATGTTGGAAATTATTAAATTAATTTAATTTGCTTTAAATTCAACACAAAATTTGTTGTGTTTTACCTGACACTGACAGCAGCAGAACCTGAGTACACTTTAATATTTGTTTACTTATCACAAGTAATATCGCGATATTCAACGTTATCGATTATTACAATTTTCTGGACCGACTGACCTTCATTTCTTAAAGAAATAATGGCCACTCGTTTCTCTTTACTTGAAATTCATATTATGGCAAGAACCAATCAGTTGTCCAATTGGGCTGTCGGCTGTGTATCAACCTAAATTTTGCACAATACAACTAACGGTCCCAACCCCATTAATAAGCCAAGAAATTCCACAAATTAACCCTGACAAGGCACACCTGTGAAGTGACTACCTCATGAAATTCATTGAGAGAACACCAAGGGTTTGCAACACTATCAAAAAAGCAAACGGTGGCTATTTTGAAAAAACATAGAATATAAGACATGTTTTCAGTTATTTCACACTTTTTTGTTAAGTACATATTTCCACATGTGTTCATTCATAGTTTTGTTGCATTCAGTGATAATCTAAAATGTAAATATTGATGGAAACAAATTGAATGAGAAGGTGTGTCCAAATTTGGCCTGTAATATGTACTAAAAAACGATTCTACATATATATATCTCCAATTGTGGATTTGGAGAATCGTTTTTTTCATTCAACAGTCCACAACTTAAAATGTATTCAGTTAATGATATCTATATATAGTGAGTATGACAAAGAAAGCAGCAAACTTGGAAAAGCAGGAAGTAGCAGTGTTGGGAATTTTTGTTTGAAAATTAGCTGAAACAATTGATTACCAAAAGCGTTACTGGGGATGCTGGCAGCACAATATGTTTTCATTTGATACACTTGGCTTATTGCCAGATAGTTAGAAATTATACACAACTGAAACAGTGGTTTTGAAATGCAGGAGTTGCACATTTATTTACTTATTTGAAGCTGCTTTGTCCCATCAAGCACAACACAAACACAGCAAATAATTTACTGCAATGTACTTAACTGTATGGTACATCTGCTGTTGCAGGGGACAGAGTGGTTAATTGTGGTAGACAGATGTTATGTGTGTAGATGAACCTGTATGGGTCTTTTATCAACTGTGTATGGAGATAAAAGTAAAAACATAATTATGTGTGTTTGTGCTGCTGCCTCATCCAATATCTTACATATCTGACAAACAAAGACGAGTAAAATGAAAACTCACCCCTATCTGAATACATCAGAATCACAGTCTCAACATTACTGTAACAGAGGAGTAATTAAGGAGTTCTGACTGGTGACACATCACAACTCTGCGGAAATTACATGTGGAGGTGGATAAATTGTTTTTCCTTCACACACAGGCTTTTCTATGAGAGAGGACTATAGGTTTGTATGAAAACACAAATTGAAACTGAGACTGTTTCATCAGAGCAGCTGCACTTTGCTGAAGCGACTGTATAATTGTGATATGGAAGCCAACAAATTGTTTAGGACAGAGCTTGAGACCAGGATAGCCACCGGGACACCAGAAAAAAAAGCAAACAGGTGATCACACAGCCCATCACTGTCATTTTAAATGCTCCCTCTGCTTTTAAGAGCCTGTGTTATATTGTCACGTCAGAGAGGAAATAGCAAGAATTATTCAATTCGGCTTTTTGGAATGGGGGGGTGAAACCAACAGTTGATCTAAACGGCTGTAAATCTGTACACTTGTCTTTATGTAGGTAACCTCTTTTTCTAATGGGTGTAATAGATGATGTTCAGTTCAGAAGACACTACTGCCAGGAAACTGCAGTAAAGGTATATTGACTTCCACACATTGCATTAAAGTCAATATATTTACTAAGCTTTGTGCTCTCACAAAGATGCAGAGCCTATTAAAGATAGCTCCGGAAATGTCAGAGTCAGAGAGCGGCTCTAAACAGACAATATCAATGTTGGCTGGAAGATTCATCTGCAGGTATTGATGATTGTGGATGAAAGATAAGTGAAAAAAGGCATGGCAAATGACACAACCTTTAAGAAGAATCATGTAACACGTTAGAAACTAGCTGGTGGACATAGTGAAGTGTACAGCAGCTATACAGCCAGATGTTTCCTCCAGGAATTGGTATGGACCAAAAAACACCAAGGATACCTCAAGGACCTCAAGGATACACCAATGTGTAACTGAGAAACAGTGTATGTAAACAGAAACTTCTAGAAAATTCCACTTGGCACCTTTAATTTTCTGTCATTTAACTAATTAATTAATCAACTAATTCTTTCATCTCCACACAGATCGTTTCAGAACTACACTAGGCATTTGTCTGTTGGCATTTTACAGAAACAGAACTGCAGCAAACTTGCACACTATCACACAGGTGTGTTTTATACAGTAGTGGCCTCGAGCAATTGACAAAAACACCTAAACAAATCAATAAATTCAATATGCATATACATTTAGAACCAAAAATTGGCTTTGTCTGGGGCAGCTTCAAATCAAAAGGGATTAATTTTTTTTTTTTGCAAAGCCAATCTACCGCTCCGTAAACCACTCTCTGATCATGTGCCAGTCAGAGTTGTTCCCTACACCGTGCAGCTTAGTTTCTAGATGTAGACAGTCACAAAGGACAGAGTAAGCCCCGCCCCCATTCACTCACATACGGCTCCCAGGATCATGGAGAGACACTGCGGCCTCCGGTCCACACTTCTGACATTTGTCCACAGTTTTAATTGTTATTAACACAGCTGTATACCGAGGCAAACCTGTATTTGTACCAGTGTTTTTGCTGGCAACTCTGCTATTGCGGCGGTCACTGCAACACAGAAGAAGTTATTGAATGCAACCAACTTCAGTTTGTTGAGTAATATCGTGTGAGACGGAGCTGCTGGACACAAGC
>NC_048408.1:10655444-10673397 GCF_013103735.1 Etheostoma cragini
CCTAGTCTATGCATTTCAGATCATTTCCATGTAAACATGTATTGCAGCTGTATATTTTCAATCTGGGAAGGAAACCCTGTTTTTGCATTTCATTTTAATCCTAATCTGTTTTAATAAAAGAGCTTAAGAAAATATATAGTGTATAGCCATTCAACCTGAAAAATACAGATATGATTTTTAGTCCTGGACTAGTAGAAGATCTCTACCACAATATGGATGTACAATATGGATGTGAAAGCAGCTATAAATAGCCTATAGGCCTATGGGCTATTTACAACTGCTTTTTGTGACAATAAAATTTGTTATGGTCAAAATAAACAAATAATCTGGATAATAAATTGTGATCTCAATATTGATCAAAATAATCTTGATTATCATTTTGGCCATAATCGTGCAGCCCTAGAACTTGATGAATCAGTGCAAATAAAAAGCTAACTTGACAAATAGATGTCGCTGCACTTGCTGACACAGAAAGTTGTTTTCTTTTTTCCCGCAGAGTCAAGTCTCTTAAATGGACCATCAGTGGCTCAGGGACAACAAAATTTGGCTACCTTAAGCTTTTTCATCTCAAAGCTAATCTCAATGTGCCTCCCATGTGCTTCTTATCTGAAGGGATTCTTAACTGGCACATCCCTGAATACACAAATCCACAAGACTGCAATAAGCCAAAGCTGCAGTCATGGCATTAGTGCACCCAGAAATCTTGCTCCACTTGTTCAGATTGGAGTAGTAATTCCCATCTTGGCATCTGTTTTGCCTCTCAGTCGATGAATTGAACATTCATATGTGGGGAATCCAGCCAACTCCAGGGGTCTTTGTATGTCCCTGCCATGGCATCTTTCCATGCCAGTAGATTCTAATGTTTCCACTAAGGGGAGTAATTGCAGACAGGCATGGCCGGACCGGCAGAACACACCACAACACACACACACACACACACACATACACACACACACAGTCGGACGGCGATGGGGACACACACACACAAACAAAGAGAGAGGCCATAATGACAGTGCTAATGGTATCTGCCATCAAAGGCAGGAGAATTAGCCATGAAGGACAACAAATTTCAACATCACAGACACAAGCTTGTTAACTGGGATGTTTAGATGAGTGGAGTAAACAAACTTACAGCTATTAATAATGTCAGAGAGGCATAAAGGGAATTGTAGTAATGATGCATTGGGAATGATGTAGAGTCGCTGTCCAATTTTAATGCAAAACAACAGGAATAGGCCGAGAAATAAATAGATTTTCAATCATGTCTGTGTCTTTAAAACTGATGGATGGTGACGGTGTGACATTTCCACATCACCCTGCTAAGTAAAGCCGTAATTAGTTGCGCTGCAGAGATAGAATGAATCTGGCTTTTTTTTTCGTTTTTATCCTCAGAGCTGTGTTCATACAGGTTTTGTTTCTGGGTGTGGAAGTAAAAGAACCGCACTATAAAGTTCAAGTCTGTGGTAAAATACTACAAAAGTGCACTCCGCTCTCAGGAGTCATATAGCCCAGTTCAGCTAAGACTCCAGAGTATGATGATGTGTTTGATCACCATGTTCCCTTTGCTCCCAAGATTGTTTTCGTCAAGTATCTTGTGAGAGGAGCGTAATCAGAGAAGTTTCATGAGTTGCATCTGAGGATGAGCTTAGGCCCGAAGAGTGCGGGGGTTCAAACTGCTCAAATTACAAGAGAAAAAAAACTTTTAACCTCAGTAAGGAGGGTTACACAAAAGACTTTCCAAGAATAATTGTGTTTGCCTAACGGTGCTCTACTTACAGAAGAAAGTTTGAAACATCTCCCACCTGTCCTCTGGGAGAAAGTAAAAGGAAAAAGTTTGCCAAAGGTAATATTGTCTTTGGAAGAGGCGGTGAAAACCATGCATTATTCATCACATCTGGTCAACTTCAAAGGCTAGAGGTAAGCAACAGTAAGGTATCACTAACTGAATGTTATCACCACAGAGACCCTCCATAGGTTTTTGTTCTCTGGGAGCAGCTTAACAAGATGATGTCTTAGGAATTACACATCAGATCAGAGCTGAGAGAGAGAGAGAGAGAGAGAGAGAGAGAGAGAGAGAGAGAGAGAGAGAGAGAGAGACTCTGCCAAGCATTTCCTGATTTCTGTTTTTCCATTTTGATGTTTGACAGCAAATAATCACCCACAAATTGCAACGCTGCACTCAATATAGCACCCACACCTCGCAGTGTGAGGTGTTGGATATAGCTGTACCACCTAGTGGTTAAAGGCACCTTGATTTGAACTTTCAGTGACACAAGAAGGAATAGAAGCTGTCAAAACTCAAAGCATTGAGAAACAGGAAGCCTAAAAGCTCAGACATTTGTATTTCTGTTACACACAAAACGGCAACGTCTTCCACAAGATATCCCCATAACATACTGATGTGTTAATTTAATCTCGTAAAGACTGACCCCTTAGTGTGCAATACACTTTTAACTCATCAAAAGTGCTCCACCAATTTAGTACAATAAACTATGCCTTGATAACAGCGGATATTAGCTCATCGCAGCCGACAAGTCACAAGAAATTGCAGTTCAGAAATACCAAAGGTTCAGTATATTTATGGTAACATAGAAAGATTACATAGTTTGTATAAAATGTCCTGCTCAGTACATAGCTTAGTCACGATCCTTAACTAAATTTATAGGAATTTGGTTAACTATCGGTTTATTTTAAGCACCTTTTAAAATACATCAATAAATATATATACATTTTATTTTACTCCCAACAATTGGACTGATGTATCTAGTATTGGTAGGGTTACACAGTGAACTGTGGAGGGTTAAAATGGGTACAACATTTTTTTAACCTAGGTCTGTAGAAAACTTGCAAATGTGCAAAAATGGATTTTATCAAAAAGAGACCCAAACCAAAAGGGGGAGTAGCGAGACCCAACTAGGATCATTATGAGAAATGTGATCCAAGATGCGGCCGATCCATAAGAGGCTGATAGACAGAGAACAACTGTGGCAGCAACATTACCTCACCAATTAATGAGCACAGCGGCAACACGTGTAATATTTCCTTGAACTTTAAAGTTCACCCATAGCTAGAGTTGGGCGGTATCCAAATTTTAATACCGTCAAACTCGCGGTATACAGCATTACCGTGACTAATTAAAAATTATGAGACAAGGCTTAGACGGCGTCACCAAACTCTTGGCTTGTGCCTACTCCGTTCAGACACTGAATACCACACTAATACTGAAATCTCGATCTCTAAATAAATAAATAAATAAATAAATAAATAGATAAACTTTAATCCTTGTGTCCTATATTAGTGCATCGCATTTTTTAATGACGTTATTGAAACTGACACCACTGCTATATTTAAGACCCCACGGTATACCGTCTTACCGACCAACCCTACTATTGCATCGTACCTTAAAAAAAACACATTGTCCTCCTGCCATGATTATGCAAGGACAAGGGAAACAGGTGGTCAATGGGTCTGTCAATGCACTAGAGCTTGTCCTGTTACAGCTCAGAAAAGCTAGTGATCTAGAGTGAGGGAGAGATGTGGAAAGATCAGAACCAGACTCTCAGCAGCTCATCCTGCAGATACAGGCCAAACACTAGTTGAGAAGCAGAGAGAGAAAAGGATAAAGAGAGCTCCTGGGGGCAGTTTGTTAGACTGCAGAGACTGATTACTTTCTTCCTTAGCCAACGATGACTTTCACAACAGCAGGGGCACAACAAATATCTAACATCCCCGGCGCTTCAACAAGGGCCTGTTGTGCACCCATGAATCAACAAACTACAACCAGACCATAACATTAACTGCTCTCTGTTTTTCGGTTTCTCACACCACTGAATATATATATCATAAAACAAAATATGCACAGCAGATAAAGAAATCTAAAAAGCTGCATTGTGATATAAGTAAAAGGTCAGGAGGCGCAATAAGGAGGAAGACTGCAAAACAAATGGCCAAAAAATATATATATATGTGTGTCCATACAGTATGTTGAATTTAATTTCACAGGACATAAAGCTAGCCTTTATTAGTTTTTCTCTCAGACTGTGCAGTGTGATCTAAAGCCATAGGCCACGGGATATGCTGTACCTTGGAATTATTGAAAAGCAAATCATAAACAATAACTACACTTCCTTTCTACTGTACCTCCATTATAAATAACACTGTAGGAGCCTTGTTGTCATTTTGTGCACGTCTTTAATGCATCATTCACAAACTGAAAACAGAGACTTTTTTATCCTCACATCACATTATAAACCAGGAAATTCAAGCAAAAGTTAAACAAGCAGAGGGGGAATGAAAACTTTTCTGATATCTGATGCAGAGAGTGTCGATTAAAACTCAACTTCATTTGCAGTAGGTCCCTTAACTGGGTTGTCTGCCCTAATTGGCGAGGCTGAATAAAATATTCAATGAGTGTCCTGCAGAACAGAAGTGACAAATAATACATTTATAGGCTGTCGGTGGTTTTGTTTGCATTAGGTACTGATGGTTGAGGTTTATGTGACTCTATCTCACATTGTCACTACAATTGATAACCAGCAAAAGAAATAGATTTTCTGAGGTTGTTTCTACAACTAACGGTAAATGCTTAATTAGATTTGCTTTACATACTGTGTGTGATTGATTACATGCGATAAACGGCACAATAGGCTGTCTGATGCTGAATGACCATGGGCGACACTGCATCCTTCCATTTGCTACATAAGGGGATACGAATCATCCCCGCAAACATCCTGAACATCCGTCTTCCCTGCCTTGTTGAATTCCTAAGAGGCAGGATAAAAAAAAAAGAGGCAGCAGAGATTGTTGAATGGGAGAACATTTTTTATAGTGCAGGTATAAAAGGCATCTTATACTGCAACAACCTCGGTCAGCAGAGGTGTCAAGTAACAAAGTACAAATCCTTCGTTACTTCAAGTAGAAATGTTAGGTATCCATATTTTACTGGAGTAATTATTTTACAGCAGACATTTTACTTCTACTACATTTTCATGCAATTATCTGTACTTTCTACTCCTTACATTTTATAATAAATAACCTCGTTACTCCTATATAGACAACCATACAAGGCTAATTGTTACTAAGCCTACCCTGGGTACACCAATTTTCTTACTTGGATGTACATTTACATTCCCATAAAGGCTATTGATAAGATGCCCCTGACGTTTGACTTGTTGCACCATTACAATACTTATAAGCAACTAGTAATCATATCTTCCGATCCAGGAAACACAAGTTAATGATCAGTAGAACACATATATGGTTCTTTAATGTATTTGCATTGTACTAAAATGGGTTCAATTTCAATAGGCATAATTATGGACAAACAGGTGCATCCCACATTTTTCAACATTAACATTTAAATATAACATTACAGTCATTATTGCCTTTAGACAAATGTTCTTTTTTTCTTCTTTTTTTAGGAGGGGGGGGGGGGTTAGGGGTGCACTATAAGCCCCTGTGGAGCAGCCTAAGCTTTTTGTCTTTTTTTCCCTTGCATTACTTTTACTTTTATACTTTAATTAGTTTTGAAACCATTATTTTTTCCCTTTTGAGTAAAACGCTTGAGTTGTTGTGTTTTTAAACCCTAGTATCTGTACTTCTACCGAGTGGGAAGTAAATAGGACCAAATGGCCTTCAAATGATGCAACTTTCCTGCCTTCAAACCAAATTCAGTTTTTAAATGAGATAGTACAAGGAGATACAATAGTTGTCAAGAAATATGGAAAGGGGAATGGAAATGTATTCAGGACAAATGCTTTTAACAAGCTTTTAAACTCCCCTGTGCTTTCTCTGGACAGATTGTTGTAAAAAGACCTGGCATGTAATTTAATTGACAAGATACCTTTTAAATGACTTGGTATGTGCTTCATTTGAATAGTAAAATGGTTCTTCATTGATCTATGTGTTGGCTGCCTGCAAGCTTATTATGATTGAGAGTGTTAATTAAGATCTCGTTGGGCGTGACATTTCCATGCCCACTCCTTCTCCGGAATGGCTTTCAGGACGGGAAAGTCAACACCACCATCTTGACTCAGCTGAAGAAGCTTAGATTAATAAGAGATGACGCTGAGGAGATCAAGGTCTTTGTACAGGCGTAATATATCAATGCATATACAGAATATGTGGAGTCATATATTTCAATAACAAGCACCAGATAAGGACCAAAGGTTTAGATTCACATGTGTGCAAATGCACGCATATACAAAAGTATGTCTTAGTGGACAGTAATAGGTTTTGTTATTCATAAATTAATCGAATAGTTATTGGTCATTGTGTCATGCCTACAAATGTCTGTTCTTACCAATAACGATACCTTTTGAATGTTACCTATTGCATAGAAGTAAAAAATGATGGATCCCCAGATCCATTTTTCCACTGCAGTGAAAAGACACTATTGATCTTGCACCACAAATCTGTCAATGCTACATTGTGAGATCCTTGGTGCCGTGCAGCTACCTGTTTGAGTCTCAAGTTAATTGCATAATCATATGATAAAGTTGTTTAAAAGTGTGCATAATTTCTAACAACTATGAATGTCGAAAGAGTTGGGGGCAACAAATAGGTGCTGTTTGTTCAGTACAGAAGCAGATTACCTTGCCGATAAAGCTGAATGACAGCAAACGAGATAAGCTAGAAAGTTTTGCTTTTGTTGCACAGAAAAAAATAGAAAAATGAATCACATCGGCTCTTAGCTCGACCTGTTGTGAAATGTTTGCCAACGCATACAGCAGGCTGTGATTTAGCGGGGTTCCACAGTTTGCTCGAGGCAGCTTAAAGCAGCTTGATGCCAAGGAGAGAACTCTGCTATAAAGTTGTTTTGGTAGTTTTTAGAGTGAAAATCTTACTAAAGATACATTTTGGGCTGTACAAACTTTTAGGCATTTTGTTGATGTTGTAAATAATTTAAAAACAAGACTGATGGTCTACAGCTACACTAGTACAGTAGCTCTCAGAGGCCAACATGCTCAGACAATGCTATCATACTGATCTTTGGCAGGTGTAATGTTTACCATGAAATCCATCTTAGTTTAGCGTTTAGTAGGTTAATATGCAAGTAATTGGTCATGATACAAAGAACTAAACAAATTAAAAGTTTGACCTAATGATAGCGCTTGATTAAAAGTTAAACGATCATTTAACAGTTATCAATTATCACAATTCATCCTGAAGGGAACATGTCTGTGTGTGTACTAACCGAGTGACAATGCCATGTTCATGTCAGGTTGAAAAGAATGTGATGGGACGGAAATGTCTCAACATCAATGTGGAGATTTCACTGACTAAATAAAAACTTTAACCTGCTGATGGTGCTAGATGAGAAGTCAGGGAGTCCACAAAGTCAGAACCTTGAATATCTATCTACCACGTTTCATGGCAGTAGTTGTCAATGTATTTCACTCTGGACTAAAGTCGGGGAACAACCGAGTGCCCTGGGGAGTCTGTAGTAAACGGGGGTTGATAAAGAAGTCAATAACACTAAACTCTGGGGCGGCCTCTAGCTCACCCAGTAAGAGCCTTTCGCCCCATGTTGGCTGAGTCCTGCAGTGGCCTTGGTTTGAATCCAACCTGCAGCCCTTTGCTGCGTGTCATCCCTCATCTCTTTCCCCCTTTCATGTTTATCCTCTGTCACTTTAATAAGGGAAAAAGCCCCCCCAAAAAAATCATCTTCAAAAACAAATAACACTAAACTCTGATTTCTTTTTGACATCTCTTTGTCAGCCTACTAATTCCATGACCATTTCTTTCATAATGTTGACTACATGCAGCAGTTTATACTTTGTTGTTTCATTGTTTTGTCTTTTGTTTTATTCACCTATCCAAGAATCCCTTTTTAGACCTACAGTAGGTCAGTATGTAGGCTCAATAAAATGTAAAGTATGAATAGAACTCGTTCTAACAGCTACTGTGCTACATGTGCGCTCCTCCATCACCCAACACCTCCCACATTGTGAGCTCAATTTTAGCTTTTTATTGCAGGGCAGAGAGTGTCTGCATCACTCGATGCAAAGTGAAGTTGTTCCCCACCTCCACAATAGACATTGTCTGCTTACCTTCAAATCTGCCGACCCCCCAACATGCTCAATCACCTCCCACCACCTTGCTCAGCCCGTGACAGAATATACTGATAGCCGGACAGACTTCTGTTAACACAGGCTGATAATTCCACCTGCGCCTGCATGCCTCCAAATTGATTCGTCCCTCTCTGCCTGTCCCTTTGGTACAGCGTGGCTGTATGATTGAGGTGCTCCCTAATGAATTCTCAGAGGCTAGGTGTGGATACTGTAGTAACAGAACACAGAGAGAGCCATTGATGAAACAGGAGGGTATGGGGCCTCATTGGACAGTTAAGAAGTGCTCCTGAGGGGACAAGGCAAGATGAAATACAGGAGGTAAATATAATATCCACCAGCTATTTTTATGTGACACACTGTCAGCACTTTCACTGGTGTTTATCATACTGTGGAAATTACCTAACAAATATTGCATACCTTAGCTTCGCCTTTAACAACGACTGTTACTTTTTTAGTGGCAAGCTGGACATACGTCTGTATTATGAGGCACTACACAAAGGATCCTGTTTAACATAAAGCTGCCGTGATGGACACAATGTCACCCTTTGCTGTTCAGAATTAATGGCGAGATGAAATGAGTTGTCTATCTGGGGACATGCCATGCAGGAGATGGCTGCCATTAAGATGAGAGGGCAGGAATGCAGAATGCTCTCTCCTGCTCATCTGCCGACATTGTAATATGTGCTGACAAGTTCATTGCTGTGTCCCATCCTTGAACGAGTGGCAATTACTGTGCCAATTGCTGGTAGTCAGTCGGGCCATGCCAAAGCCAGTTTATCTCATGAGAAGGGAGATTTTAAAAATGAGTCAACAAATTACTTGAAGAAGTGTGAAGGATTTCTAAGGTAGGAAATGTCAAAATGGAGGTACAAAATTTAGAGGGGAAACTGTACTTAAAAATATGTTTCAGGAAGCACAGCGCCATTTGAGATTCTTCTTTTGCTAAAAAGCAACAAATTTAAACAAGTGCTATAGTGGGCTGGTATCAGAACATGTCATGGAACTGTTGACGTATACTGAGGATTCCATTAGATCTGCACTGTAAATTCAGCAGCACAAACAACATTTTTTAATATCAGTCATTTGATTTTGATTTGGTGTGGAAAACATGAAAAACAAATAAATCATGTTAGGGGTACATTTTAAGGGACACTTATCTATAAGCGGCTATTTAACCTACAGTAGCAGGTTGTGAAATTGTCCAAGTTACCCCTAGAGCAATTAACGTTTTTTTGAGGCGCATCCCAATTAGTGACCGCCCGCCTTTCAGTTCTTGCATATCAGATATGCATTTATAATGAGAACGCTGCAGGTTTTAAACTCTTTCTCTGGATGCAACTTAATGTCTTCCGTGGACATGTTTCAAAACAAGACACTTATAAATAGGCTCTTAACCATGAACTTGACAGCTTCAAACATGAGATTGCGCTAAAGAACTATAGCTAAAGCTGCACGTCGCAGGTAAAAAGACAGCATCCAAGGCTTTATTTAAGATAACCCCACAAACAAATTTTGTTTGTTAATATGTTAGTCTGCATTAAAAATAAAGCTTGATTACAAGTGTAGGTAGTAAGCTCATTAGCCAGAGTAAAGTGAACTGGACAGAGTTGATTGCAGCAGAACTGACTTTGAGAAAGAGAGGAGTCTTGCTGCAAATACTAGTATCCTACTTATCCAGTCTGGTCACACCTTTCTGCAAATTATACTGCTTATTATCCCTGAGCGCTCTATCCCAGCCCTAAATCAGACAGAATTATGGGTGCACAGCCTCTGCGTGTGACCAAGCAACACTGCCAGGCTGTGTGACAGCCAAAGAGAACATACTGTAGTCGTACTCTTTCCATCCTTTCCATCCCTCTTTCATATCTTTCTATGTTGTGTGTCAGTGTGTCCGACTTCACTTCTAATCTGCTCTCTCCCTTGTTTGGTCTTTAGCTCTAATTTCAATTTTCTACTTCTGATTTCTTTTATGGTGTTGAATTTGGACATTTATTTGAATTTGGACTAAAACTAAACTGTGGACCATCTCTTTCCTGTCTCTTACATACAGTAGTGCAACTGTAGATTTGCTCAAAACTTACTCAAATAAACGTAGAAATATACGTTATTGAATTCAGAGTCAGCAGCTGTTATAGACAGAGTGACGCAATACTTTTAGGGGAAAGTTGAAATGGTTAGTTGATAAATTAATTGATTGACAGAAGGTAAATTTTGATCATTGTTAAAGCTAGAAAATGATGAAAGCTTCTAGTTCTAGCACTGGAAATGTGATTAGTTGTTGTAGTCTTAAAACAAAAAATTTGCAAGAGATTCTTTGCTATTAGGGAAGAGGACAGAAGTTTCAAACGCGTTGAAATATCATGACCTTTTAAGTTCAAATGGTGAACTTTAACTGTTAGCAAACAGTTGATTATTTACACATCCAGCCGATACAGTGCAACATAAGGTTTCATTTAGTCTTGTTTCTGGCCACCTGAAGACTTCAGTCATCAGTCCAATATTCCTAATTTTTTAGCTAAATTTTTGGTCTCTACCAACTTCTGAAGGAAGTATCTGTCTCTTTAGCTGCTAAATGCTGCACTTTGTTCACCAGCAAGATGTGACTATGTATGTCTGCTGTTTATTGCTGAGCAGGTAGTGTATCGTGTTTTTTTCTCGCTTTTTCACTGAAAACAGCTGCCTGCTGCGAGCAAAAAACAACAAGCGGTGAAAAGTGAACCAAAACAGGTGGGACAGCTAAACAATGAGCTGAAACTTGCTATAAAGCTTCGTAAAGGGGAGCTGCAGATATGCGGGATAACTAACTCTCTGATGGTTCATCACTACGAGCAGCCCTTTTCACATCGTCATCTGATCCATTTTTATAGTAATAACAGTTATTGCCGCTTAAAGTAAATATATCAGACTCTGTATCACAATCCAATTATGACCAGAATTTGAGTAAAAAAACTACTGAAAATGTCTATTTTTTTTTAAATCAATTAGAAACTGAAGCCAGAAACTGAACAAAGTGAATCTAGTTATTAGGTAACTGTGTGCAATATTGGTTCACACAATATTTTTGTTGCCTACTTCATCCCTGTCAGAAACAGATATCACACAAAGGTTGTACTCCTGGGACGTTAGAAAACAATAGCTAACATGCAGTTAAGGCTGCAACACTCCACCTGTGGAAATCAACTCAGAAATAAAGACCCTTCAGGTTGTGTAGAAAATCAAACCCGGTATAGGCTGCAGTGCGGGAGAATCTTATCAATGGCAGCAACTGCTTAACAAATGCAAGGTACGTGTCATGATTTAGAGTCAGTGTGAGGATGAGGCCTATAAATCATTTAATGCAGGTCTTTTATGTCTTATGTCAGGGTCAGATCATTGGTATTAGTGTATTATCACTACGCTGGGGTGAAGGTTGGGGGTAAGAAGTATGCATGACTACAATCATGAATACAAATATTTTAAATTCACCTCCACCTTGAGCCTGCAGTAACAAAATAACCTCCATTCTTCTACAGTTATCATCACCAACATGAAAGTGAGTTCAGTGTACTCCAATGGCCTCCACAGTTACCAAATCTCAATACAATATAACACAGCACCTTGGGGATATGGTGGAACAGGAGATTTACACCCAACTAATCTGCAGCAACTGCATGGTACCATCATGTCAACATGGACCAAATTTCTAAAAAATGTTTTTGACCCTTGCTGAATCCATGCCACAAATAATTAATATTGTTCTAGGGACAAAGGGGGTCCTACACAGTGGTCCCTTGTAGGCTCTACATGGACTAAAGAGGGCATTTTGTAAATTGCCTAAACTCTGTACAAAAACCTGCAAAAACTATTATGGATGAAAGAAGCAACGAATCAATTAAAAGACAACTCATCAAATATGATATTTGTATTCAAATCAAGTCACCAGCTAGTTTAGAAGAGCAGTCTTAATATTGATGCCCATACTAAATAGCAATATTTGGCAGGGTCGAAATTGTCAAATCTTTTATGTGTTTGAGTTGTTGGAAATGATGTTCTCACCTCAAAAGATCCAGTGCATCAACAAGTGACCTTTCTATAACACAATAAACACAAGCTTGCTGTGTAATTAAGTGACAAAATATCTTGACAACAAGAAAAAGAAATGAGAAAACGGGAATTAATTATGGCATCTCAAAGGGCCAAAACCTCACTCAGTTTTGCATATTTTTGCAGTTTTCAGAAATTTGACTTACAAAAAATGTTGCAGTGTATTCCCCAGCTCTGTGTAACCTGTTTCATCAGGATGAATGCATGATTAGCGCTCAGCACTTTCCCACAAGCAGCAGCAGTCCCTAATGATCAGCTTTAAACTTTACTTATGCTGATTGCATGAACATTAGAATGTATTTCACTCATATTTTCTAAATTGTGAATTCCAAAGTTTGCTGCTGTATGTCTTAATGAATGTATTTAAAGTGTTTTGAAAGAAAACACTTTACTAGGTCTAGGTTAAGACTTGCACTACAAACTGAAGTATTTATTTGTCACTATCAAATAACCTGCTACATCATTTTGAAAAGCTTAAAGAGAACCAATTTATGATAACACTGGAAAAAACAACAGCTGTGTTTTTATTGCTCAGTGAGACTGTCCGCTAACATCCATGGTGGTAAACGGTCTGTTCTGCCTCCATTGTTCCAAACGAGCAATTTCAAAAGGCTCAAAACCATTTTTGAAGAGCTCTTTCCATTGCCTGTAACAATAGTTTTAACAGGGCAAGAAATTCCTTTATCTCCCAGGCCATCAAATTCTTTTTTTTGTGATCAAATTTTTATTTTATAATCAGAAAAAGAAATGTAAACATAACATTCACAAACAGTTACATACAACACACTGGGATATAGGAATGCATCCCAGGTCAACAAAATCACAGAGCTGAAAAACGGGAGAAAACGGGAGGGACACAAAACAACACATGCAGAAACAGACACACACAAACAGACACACACACACACACACACACACACACACACACACACACAAGACAAGGGACCAATCACACACACAAAGAAAAGAAAAAACTACAGCATTGCCTTCAAGGACTCAGCAATGCTGTGCCACACGAGCCATCTAAAGCATGTGACATCCAAAAAAGAAAGGATCCATGAATGAACAGATAAGTCATGAGGTGGCTTCCAACGGGTTGCAATCATCCTCTAAGCAGCTCTAAGTCCAGAAAACACAGCACATTTTTTAGCTTTAGAAAGCTGAAAGGCTGATCGATCATTCATAATCAAATGTTAACTACATATTTTTGTAATGTATTTTAACGGGGGTGAGATATGTCCTTTGTATGAAGTGTAGTGAATCTGCGGATGTTCTGGATAGCGAGATACTTGTGGAATGTTAGACCATTACATTATGCCAGTCGAGAGAAGGGTCTAGGCAATCGCGTACCCAGATCCTCTCAATAGGAAGGGCAGACTGGCCAGTTATCAACAAGAACTAATAAAGCCGGGATACCACACCACATTTTTTCGGCTGCACAGTAAATAACTTCCGAATAGGATGGATGGGCAAAGACCGCTGCCAAGGGACGCCGTATGCATTGAGTGTCGACCTTAACTGAAGGTTAAAGAAAAAAAGAGGACCGTGCTAGACTAAATGCTTTTTGTAAGTCAGAAAAAGATACCAAGCCAATCTCACCAAAAATGTCCTTTAGACAATGAACTCCCCTTTGTTCCCACTGTGGAAGTCTTATCGGCCTCCCGCCAGTCAGGAGCGCTGTATTATTGAATAATTAGGGAAAAGTGTGGTTGTTACAAGCTATATGGCAGTATGTTTCAGCCAAACTCCAAGTCTTGTTAATATGAGAGATATCGGGGCCTAAGCGTAGTTGACACTTGTTTGTTCGAAATATTGGCAAAGAGAACGTCTTGGAGTGACCAAGGCTCTGTCATAGCACTTTCTAAGGTAGGCCAGCAGACAGACACATCTCATCATCTAAACATCTAAACAGCAGCGCACATCTAAACCAATAATGTTTAAAGTTGGGATTGAAAGGCCACAATCCTCTCTCCTCCTCTGTAGAGTAGACATCTTAAGTTGCGGCCACTTGCCTTTCCAGATAGATTTGGATACTGCTGATTGTAATTTACACCAACAGCCAGTAGGAGGAGAGAGAGGTAGCATAGAGCTCACAAAATTTACCCTGGATAAAACGTTCATTTTAACCACTGAGATATGGGCTTGAATAGACATCGGGAGACCCATCCGTTTTTCCATATCTTTCAAAACACTGTTCAGAGCAACAGAATAGTTAAGTTTAATGATTAGGTTTAAGCAGGTGAAAACCTCAATGCCTAAATATTTAAACTGCTTAACAATTAGGATGTTGGCAGAGATTGTTGAGTTGCATATTGGTAACACCATAATTGATTGGCGAATAGCTTGAGCCAGCAGCTCTAGAGAAAGGACAAATAGTGTAGGACTCAAGGGGCAACCTTGGCGGGAAGATATAGAGACTGGAAATAAAGGAGGACAAGGTGCGTCTGGTTAAGACTCGACCTGAGGGATTAGAGTACAAAGCTTTGATCATACCAATGAAAGTTTTACCAAAGCCCCTCACCTCTAAGACTGACCATAAAAATGGCCACTAAAATCTGTCAAAGGCTTTCATGGCGTCAAGAGAAAGAAGTGACATTGGGGTAATCCTGTTTGGTCAGGGTTCACTAGTTTTGACATATGAGACTCCAAACGATGGCCTAGGAGCTTTGCAAATATTTTAATGTCAGCGTTAAGCAGGCTCAGAGACCGATAGTTAGACACCATTATCCTTTATCCTTGAGAATTCAACTTTTTCAATAGAGAAGTCAATCATGTCAAGAAGGAAAGCGCCCAACTGTTTCCCAAAAGTTGCATAAAGTTCCAGGGGAATCCCATCAAAGCCTGGTGATTTTCTTTTTTGCATATTCTGTACTGCCAGCCTTAATTCTTCAATAGAAATGAATTTGTCTAAGCAAGTTGAATCTTCTGCTGATAACTGAGGCAACTCAAGCTGATTTAGCCAGCTGTCAGAGTGAGATTTATCCAACTATAACCTCAGATTCATACAAATTAGAATAAAACGTCTGAAAGGATTTATTTATTTCAATATCTACAGGGTTATTTCTAATATTACCATCTGAAGGTTTAATAGCGGGAATGTCTGCAAAGTAATCACTGGATCTTAATCTCATAGCGAGAAGGTGACTAGGTCTAGCACCCTGAATGTAATATCGCTGTTGCATGGATTTGTGATTGGGATGGTGTTTTAACCATATACTAAGTTGGATGGTGATGGCTGAATGTACTCAAGGTTTTATGTCATGCTTTTATGTACTGTAGATTACATTTTATTTAACTTTAAGTGGTAGGTTTTAGCATGTGTTTTATATATTATGTACACATTCAGTTGCCAGTTTATTACATAAGCCGCCTCCACACAGGGTTGCTGGTAGATTTGCTGAATGAAAAAGTAAATTTTGTACCCTACCTTTACATGTTCTGCGGTAATACAGCTCTGCCCTGGCTGTGCCATTGTTTTCCTATGGGGAGAGTGCTGGAGACAATTTGAAGGAAGCACTAAAATTGGTGTGGACACCTCTCAAAATTGCCATTGAGCGCTGCACTCAAGGTTAAAATAATTTCAACTTGGACCTTGTTGCCACTGATCTTTTTAAGGCGCAGCCACGAGAAGCAATTATGACAAACGCCTGCACTGCTCTGTGCCTTGCAGCTTCGCCCCTGATGGTGTACTGTAGCCGATTTTAGGTCAGCATAGTTAAAACTTAGCTTACCATCATTGAGACAAAATGAAAGAAACACCAGTCAGTATACCGCACTAAAGTTCAACAGCTCAAACAAACATCAGCCTCCAAAATGACCATGAATCTAAACCAACACCTCGCTAAAAAACAGTTACAACAGAAACTGAACATAACCTTCATGAAGGTACAGTAGGAAGTATCGCAGGGATGATGCATTGGATTTAGCCAGGTGTACCTAATCAACTGGCATGACTTTAGTAAAGTTTCACTTGCGCAAGGAGCCAATCACATCCACTGCAATGAGTACAGAGATTGACTGAAGAGCAAACTCCACAGTCTTCACTTTACACATTGGATTCCCCCCTCCTTTCTCCATGGTTACCATGCCCCAAACAGCTGCACTCAAAAGGTAAAATACTCTACCTGACATAGTAGAAGGGAGTGAAACAGTCATGAGAGTGAAGGAAAGAAGTCTAGCAAAGTTCTTTGAAGATAGCTGTGAATTATCTGACCTTGGGCGCTTCAGACAAAGACGGTTATTATAAGCCAGTAAAAGTACAGAGGTATTCAGTTTTAATAGTTACATTTTCTAACAGGTTTTTAGGATGCTCTGCAGTTTATTGGCTGTAAATTGAGCAAACAGACCCAGTGCATATTTCTCAGATGAAAGATCTGACTAAGCCTCAAGACATAATGAATCTTTTGTGCTCTCATTGCAACTTTAGTATTTGTGTTGTTAAACATTCCAAACAGTTCATTTAAATTCCCTTATATGTTTATCCTGTAAATCTGACATAACAGATATGGTGTGAATAATATGCAAGGAATTAGGCCAAGGCGGTATCAAGGTATACTATGAGAATAGGAAATCCCGAAGGTATGATTTTCAATACCGTCAAATATACAAACGAGAATCATCTGTGCTTTCTTTAAAAAAAGAAGAAAAAAAAACTTTTTACCTGAATTTTTTGAAATATGTTATGTTCATATGTGTTTGTGTCGCAAATGTGAAAATGAACTGCTACCTCCTCTGTCAGCTCTAGCCACTGAAAAGAAATAAGCAAAGAATTCCGGCTAATTACAAAAGCTGGTCAGTCTGACGTCATGTTGCCTGAGCTCATTACTATTCATGAGCTCGCCCAGTTGTGCTGGGTAAAGGATGCTGATAGCCAGGCTCTCATTAGCTAGCTGTGAGCAAATCAGAGTCCAGCAGCTTAGCTTGTTGAATAATAATGAGAATGGCACAAATTGAGCGGAGTCTTCCTGCAGGTTTTCTATACCACGCTAGAATGGCTTCAAACAAGGTAACCAAGGCTTTTTCTCCACAAACAATGTAACAGAGTCCTTGGTAGAACTTCAGACAGTACCACAAAGTAATGAAATAAGTGTGGCGGGGCACCTTTAAAATATTTTTTACACTAAAATGCTTAATACAACCAGTAAACTTCTTTAAGGAGTAATTGTGTAGGTTGTGTGTGTAACATTAGCGAGTGTGAGGACAACAAAGAGAGAAAGCCCGTGTGTGTGACTGTGAGTATGTAGTATGCCCTAAATGGTATAGCTGTGAATGTAGCAGTGTTGTGTGTGTAACATTGCGTTTTTTGTCATTGAATAAATGCTCCTCAAGGCCCCAGTCAACCTCCCATGTCTTGCTTGCCACCTGCTGATTAAAGTCAAGGGGTTAGCAACAACTTCAGACCAGCTTAAGGTTAATTTCATTGACAACCAACAAGTTTCGCTCCGCTTTTATAGATATTTATGTGGCACACAATGACAATGGCACACAACACATTGAGGTCTGTGGGTATCACACTGAGTGAGTCACACAAAGACTCGGTGAAGCAAGTGTTTGGAGTGTGCGAGTTTGGCTTCCGTTAAAAAGGGAAACCTGCCTCCCTGCTAGGAAACTGGGAAGGAGAAGATAGAGGAGGAGGGGAAACATGACAGTAGACATAAAAATTCTACTGTTTTACAAGAACTTCTATTATGTATCCAGGACATCGTCTCTACTTGCCAGGCCCAGGGATATGCCACATTTGTTTTGATTCTAATTTCTCTAA
Organism: Etheostoma cragini; assembly: GCF_013103735.1. NCBI lineage: Eukaryota > Metazoa > Chordata > Actinopteri > Perciformes > Percidae > Etheostoma > Etheostoma cragini. The sequence continues at coordinate 10,673,361 of NC_048408.1, forward strand.
GCCAAAACACACAAAAATTGATTTTTTTTTTTTTTTT
>NC_048408.1:10673497-10675997 GCF_013103735.1 Etheostoma cragini
TCAGCTGCAGCTATGTGTATGTGTGTGACCAAGGTGTGTGTGTGCATGTGGTTTTCTGAGTTAAATTAGTGAGTAGTAGAATTAGTACCACTCCCGGGGCAGGTCCATATGGCACAGAGCTCAACTTGAAGCCTGGCTCTGCTCCACATTGACATTCCCCTATCATATAGGCCAAGGGGAATGCACAAACCAAAGTGTGTTTTTGTGTGTGTGTCCTAATCTTCTAAAAAATGTTGTATCAGCACTTCTGCATAGCAGCAGACATAAATGAATCAATTGATCACATACACACAGACACACAGACACACAGACACACACACACAAGCGCGAATAAGAGCTAATAGTTATGGGGATGAATGCAAACATAAGCTAATTTGATGAAGAGCAGAGTGTGAGAGAAGGGGGGGGGGGGGGGGGGGGGGGATCATTCCACAGATCAGTGCGTTGCATTCCAAAAACGGTGTCTGCCATATGCTTGCTGTTGAAGAGGCAGCTGCCCCTGAAGCCTCAGATTCCATGTTTTTGTGGTTTTGTGTTCTGGCGCCAGTGTGATTCTGTACTAATTACTATTTTGGAGCATGAGAAAAAAAGAGAGCGAGACACAGAGATGGAGGGAAAGATAGATTCAGATATGGAGAGAGAGAGAGCGAGAAAAAACTGAATGTAGAAATCTTCTAAATTTGCAAAATGTTACATTCTCATTTTATGATGATTTCTATTTTCATTTTCCTATACATCTATATGTTTCTCTACTATACAGCTTGCTTACATCCAATGCACAGAACCCCTTTGAAATGGAAAATAGCTCAATAAATAGTTAAGGGTTTTAACCTCATGGTACAATTAAAATTGTTGATGCTGACACAAAAACAGGTTAAAATGGTGCTTATTCAAGGGTTTTGTGAATGTATTTCATGAATTTACAGTATGAAAGAGGATTAGGGCCACTGGTGAAAAATGTATGCGAGTTTTGACTTTATTCTCAGAATTCTGAAAAAAAAAAGAGAAGAATAAAGTCACAAGTACTAATTACACAGACGGCAATGACATCTATTAAGGTTTTTTGTGCACTGTCCCTGTTCAAATAAATAAATTACAATTATTTTACAGAAGACTTCTCAAATGCACCAAATTATATCTGCAACACTGACTCATTAAACGTTTTGGTGTAATGAGTGCGTCGGTCGTTTCTCACAGTAAATCATTTGGCTGAATGCCTAAAGTTTAGAAGGTAGCTGTCCAAAAACTTAGCATGTTTTAAAATGTATTCCCCCAAATAACTTGTGCACACTGTGAGACTCCATGAGAAACACAAGGACCATCCTGCCAGGATGCAGCAGAAGAATTGCCCCTGTTCTTTTAGTATTAAGTAGAGCCTGACAGATCTTTGAGACATTTACCAATTCTAGAGTGGAGACGATCCCATTTAACCCATATGGCGGCCCATATAGTTAATTTTGAGCTGTAATGAGAACATGTAGATTGTGCAGGGATATGACTGCAAAGGAAGGATGCTTTCTTAAACAAATAACTATTGCCACTGTTGGACAAACTATTTAATGACACCATTTCTAAAATCACGCTGATTCCAATAAAATACCGTTATGCCCATGATAGGCCAATATTGGCCAATAAATCAGGCTTTACTTGAACAATTGTGTAAGAAATACAGCATTTTGGGGAACACACAAAATGCTTTGTCTGTAACAACTACTGTCTGTCCTTCTCTGCTGTTTCTATCTCTTCTTTCCATTTGACTGAGTCTGTTTGGAAATGATGAATCCCTGCATGACATCTTAACAAACACTGACAGTATCAGAGAACAAGTCCAATCTCTCATAGTGGCCGACCTGTGGGTCACAATCTCGCCTGCTTCTCATCAGAAACCACCCAAGAGTGCCTCACAGAAAAAAACAAGGTCAAGTTCCTCCTATCTCTGGTAAATAGAAATGTTACGGCCTTGTTAGCAACTTCAACTCACATCTCAGACAGTGAAGTCTGTCTGTCTGTCTGTCTGTCTGTCTGTCTGTCTGTCTGTCTGTCTGTCTGTGTCTGTCTGTGTCTGTGTGTGTGTGTGTGTGTGTGTGTTGTTGCGTCATAGCACTGACATACTTAACTTGCAGTGATGCACTCTTTAGGGCGCACTTAATTTAGGACATTGCAACAACACACTGGCAAAAATAGTCACCCACTCCTTTTTACACACACAAATGTAAGACATTTGGCTGATCTTTCAAAGCTCACAAGCCTGAAGTAAGAAGAATCCTGAGTTAACATCCACATATTTTAGCCTAGAGCTTGAACAGAGCTTAAGATCCTTGAAGACACAAGACACCTAACATATAACTGAGATTTCCAACTTATACCCAGATTTTGTCTTGACAGTCAGAAAGAAGTACACATGGAACAATGGAATGAATACTGAGGACACAAATGAGAACACAAATTCTCTTTTGATGCTGTGGCAAAACAAATGATCAAAAAAAGTTATCTTTTCTAA
>NC_048408.1:10679607-10719468 GCF_013103735.1 Etheostoma cragini
TGTGTGTGTGTGTGTGTGTGTGTGTGTGTGTGTGTGTGTGTGTGTGTGTGTGTGTGTGTGTGTGTGTGTGTGAGAGCACGTCTGCAAGCCCTTGTGTGAAATCAGTTTCCTTGATCCATTAGCCCAATAAAGCACGTTACTGATCATAACTTAAAACTTCTTGTTGTCTAATGAAGCCAGACTGAAAAATGAAAAGAAACATTGCCTTGAAATGCTCTTGATCCAAGCCGATGAAACACGATTTTTATTTTTCCAAAAGCTCCCTTTTCTAAACAAGAAATCACGACTGAGCCAAAGGGCTCCTAGATGAATGAATAAATTAACAGTTTTAAAGCTCCAAATACTTGGTCAGATCTTAGGTTATATTGAAAAAGTAGAAATAGAATACAAACAATGGCAGGGGAATACTTTAAAACTAGGTCAAATGTGCAGAGGCATAGCGTGAACGATTTGGTTTAAATTCACTATAACTCTTTAATAAACTATAAAGTAATTTGCCTCATATTGCACAGGAACACCATGTTGTGCAGTATATCAAATGTAATTTACAGCAGAAGTAATTATACTATTATCAAAGCCTTATGAACTACAATGTATACCCGCCAAGATTTCCATTGTATTATCCATAATAATACCATCGTTTAGCACCAGTAATCATACCAAATATAGCCTCTGTCAGCCTTTGTAATCCCCTGCACGCAACACTGCAGGTACCTATCATAGATATCCAAGGGCATTAATTAATAGTAACAGTAGTCCATGTGTATTGCAGGTTTATACTTTGTGAGTTTTCTGGCTCCCTATGATCTGTGGGAGGACACGGCTCCATACCAAATGAGCCATACATTATGAGTGGCCATGTTTGAATGGAGATAAGAATGGCTGAGCTGATCAGCAAGACTCTGGCCGATGCTTCTGGACAATCGAGTCGCTGTAGAAATATACAGGATGATAGAGATGGTTGCTGTATGGTTACTGTATGCTTAATTTCTATGATGCTTGATATGACATTAACAAAAGAACCGACCAAGAAAGGATCAGCACTGTCTACTTTAACCCTTTACAAAAGAGTTTAAAAGTGTAAAGAGTTGCGCAACTTCCAATATTACCTTGCAACGTATTTATAAAAACAGTTAATCGAAGTTTAATAACCCAATAAAAGATAGCAAAAACTGTCAAATTACAAACCTCTCCTGCAGCTTAGGTTACTTATTAACATGAATTCTAGGACTAACTTGATGGTAGGTCTGTTGTTGGGTGAGGGCTCTCTGCTGTAGCATAAGCACCACAGTGTAACACCACAAGTCTTTTTGTAGTCACAACTCCAACAAAGCGGATCGCTTCACTTTAAATTCCAGAGTCGCATTCTCACCGGGAAAATTGATGTCATATCAATAATTTAAGCTGATCAACTTAATTTTAGTTTAGTTTAGTTTTAGTAAAATAGCTTGTGAAAAATAAGGTGCATCAGCAGCTACAATTGTTCTTTCAATGTGTCAAATACATATTTAAACAACATGTGGGTAAGTATCAGATTGATTTGTTGCAAACTAAGATAAACAGTTGACCCACAAACTGATTTTTTTTCACTGCAGGTGGCCGGCGACGGCTGCTTGCAGGCGCCGTCCTCACGCTGCTGCTGTGAAACTGGACACGGCAAATTTAACAGTAGGTTTCCACCATAGACTGTTAATATTAATTAATAATATACAGTCCATGGTTTCCACACAAACACATTTCCGTTCGCTGTCATTGAGGTTGAATGGACCACATAAATTGACAGGGTCGGTCAGAAACCGGAACCAAACAAATAAAAAAAATGTTTATGCTTTGGCAGATACTCGGTGTTAAAAGGTCTCGGATCAGAATAAAAAAAAAAATATACGCTGATCAGGACAAGTTCACACTGACAGGGCTAATGTAGCCTACTTGACTCTGTAGTATGGTACAACTGAGCCAGTCCTTAAGGGCTTTTATAGTCTCTCTCCAAGTACAATATTGTTTTGTATGATAACCCTTTCCTCGTCATCTCAAGTGAGCATGCTCTAATTAATGTTCACTGCTCTAACACAACTTCCAGTACCTTACTGTGTAGCTGGTGTGGGAGATTAGTGGTTGTCTTTTTTTCCCCTTCTGTGGCCCTGAGTGATTGCCTGCCAGTGGAAACCCTGGGAGAGAGCTGATGACCCCTGTTACAGGCCAAAGTGGGGAAGCTCCTCAAAGGTTAGCCAAGTAGCAGGGTGAGAGAAGACAGAGCCGGGGAACAATGGAGAGAAGGGGGGACGAACTGGAGGAGGGGTAAAGAGCTGTGTAATGACCAAGTAAGAAAAACAAGGGAAAGAGGTCTGAGTCTGAAAGACAAATGCAGCCAGGGACTAAATCACCCATAGCCGGTGTGGCTTTTACTACAGGGAAGCACACATTATCGAAGGGGAACTAATGGGTGGCTGGGGGAGTTTATCCGGGGCTTATCTGTATTCTGGCCCTGTTCGGTGAAACACACGCAGGCGGTATTCATACAAAGAGCATCAGCCCACAGCCACTGCTGCGAGAGTGATCAAGAATTTAAACACTCTCACTGCAGGGGTTAACGGCAAACTCTAAAACTGAGGTAAACAAGATTGTTATATGAGGACTTGCAGTGCAGATGGACAGGTTTTGATCCTAAATGTTTTTCAGTGAGCAGTAATGTGGAACAAAACAATAGCAGCTGATGGTGGGGAGTTGTTGAAGGCACCGCCTCCATGGCTGGCCCTGAATATTCTCAATGGCTGGCTTGTTGTGTGGATTGGCAGCAAAGCAACAGTGAATCAGGTGCAGATATTTTTCTTGTTATTCCACATGGAGAGTGCAGAGCGGAGGATTGCTTCGGCGATGCTGGATTCACTCCACAAGGGTACAGCAGTATCCCCAGCAGCTGGCACGGCTAGCATTGGCCTCCGTCATAACAGCTGCCGCAGGTAGGCACTCTGGGATGCTGAATACGTCCTCGCAGGCCTCATCTTTGAGCATGGCAGCAGAGCCAAAGTGCAACAGCAGGTTTTTCTCAGTGGGGTTCCAGACCAGGATGTTCTGTTTCAGGTCTCTGTGGAGGGGCAGTGCGGCAATGCTCGAAACACCAGGCTCATGATATAATACACACTCCATCCTCTTGCAGGAAGTCCTTCAACATTTACATGTAGCAAGAGAGTTTAGAATATTGGATTGAACATATACGTGATGTGAGAAGGAACAACACTGGTGAAGTGGTGTACTAGAAGAGCATCACATTGCACATCACATTTGAGGCATAACTTCTAATGATCTTCTAAAGAACCACTAGCTAATTGTCACTTTTTCCAAAACCAGTGCACATTTTCACAGACTCAAATCATATCCAGTCTAATCTAAAAGTCTTCCCCTCTGGCAACCCCGCCTCCTCAAAATTACTTTTATACACCACTTATTTGCAGCAACAAATAAGTTGCCTGGACTATATTTTTTTATGACATTATGAGGAAAGTTTCTAATGACTGCATCCGCAAAGTCACAACATGTTTGCGATTGCTGGCGGGGCCGCGGCTCATCCAGAAAATAGGGGGTGGAAAATAGGGGTCAGGATGAAAACCCCGGTCTTAAATGACAAAGTCCTAAAATCAAACTGTGGCAACATGTTTAGGGTACACAGATTATTAAATCCTATTTAATCATGAAATGCTTCAATTTCTAGGTATATTTGTATGCATGCTGGGTTAACAGCTTCCATAAAATTGATTGAATAAAACAGAAACAATGAGGAAACCGAGACACACCTATCTTCTCCTAGTAAGTGTGTCTCTTCAGAGAGACACACACTTCAAATCCCTAGAACTAATAAATCCCACCTCTTCTTCATAATGAAAGAGGATTATGTAAGAATTCTCCTTAAAAACCTGCTGTCCATGTAGTAACTGAATATTACAGTGACTGTCTCGTAACATCCAGCACTCCCAATGTTATTAATCATTCCCCTCAGTACAATTTCAAATGGTGAAATGCTTAAACTGTCTTGAATGTTTAAACAGTTTGACAGGACAAGCTGTTAACCACACATTCAACCATTTTTTATTTTACAACCGAATTAAATAATGTATCATATCACTTCTCACAAAAAGATTTACAGTACAATCTATGGGGTTTGATTAAGGATTCAGAATGTGAGTGTATTGAGGAGATACAGCAGTAAAAAATGATGCATAAAGAGCATTCACCTGTTTAATATTTGCTGCATTACCGCAAACTTTGGTCACTTCTTGAACTTGGTCAAGTTCCTCTTTCTCAATGTGCGTCACTGTTTATTTGTATCATTGTGAAGAAGGAACCCCGCTGACTCCCTCAGGTTTGGACTCCTCAGGAAACATCACACAGGGAGAAGAGAGAGAAAGGGCTCCTCCCTGTGGCCAGGCTACAGCTGTCCATCTCAATCAGAGGCTGAGAGACTCCTCCATAGCAACCGCCCTACATAGCAACATAGTCTCTTTGAATAAAGATAGCCTTGGATGCCATTCAGAGAGTATCTTGTATCGTCCGTCCTCAGAAACAGGACATTGTAAGGGAGTATTGTAACAAGAAGGCTGCTTTCAGAAATGTAGGGGCCTCTTCTGCTTCATAAGTGGTTAATACGAGTGACTGCATGGCGTAGAAATATGAGCTTCGCCCCAACGGCAGACTGTGAAATAAAAAAGGTCAGCTGCGGGTTTCTAAATTTACGCTAGGCAGAGAACAGAAAAGTGAAGCCACAAAAAGAAATCTACTGGAAACAGAAACGGCTAGTATAAAGTGTTCAAAGACTTAAGATCTGCATTTAAATAAAAACACCTCTTGGCCCCCTCCAGTAGAAAAATCCAAACCAAGAATTTGTCACTCTCCGTTTGAACTTTTTTCCCGTCATTTCCACACTCCGTGTGATGAATCATTCAAAACGCGGAGCTCGAAATGAGACCAGACAGGACAGAAACTTGCCTCATATTGAGCTTTCCGCAGCCAGCCCAAGTCCAATTTCAGTCCAACAATGCACTGCTTTGATCAGTCTGTACGGCTGATTTAGGATGTCACTACTAACTGTCTATCACTCCTACGCAGCCCCTCCAGGAGCAGTCGGGCTCAACACGCTGGCATTGGGACACGCCAGGAAATCGGGGGTGGGGGTGATACTAGACAATGGCTGACTTCCAAATCAAAGTATATGTGTCATGCTAAAAAAATAAATAAAAATAAAAAGCCTTGGCACGTTTGCCAGTCATGTAGCCTATAGCAAGACAGGATGCTTGCTCATGTGGTAGCACTCACTTTGTCTGTGTATCTTACCTAATGAATGAAAGGACAAGTATGCTGATAAGCTATATATATATTAATGTTATTGCCAAATCCAGTGAAAAAACAACATTGCAGTATTGCTTGTGTAGCCAGAGCCAAATATACTGTACTGGAACGTATTCCTCCGTGCCAAAGACCTCAGTTGTTGTCTGAAATATCAGTTACACATGTTCCTTTATTACAGTGAACTTGGACACTTTAGTTTAAGTGCTTTGAGTCCCAAATGCACGGATTTGTTGCCATTAATACTCGCTAGAACACCAAATCGCTGAACAACAAAGCCAATAAAGGCACTATTTAATTCTGTTTGAGTTAAAACAACAGTGCTCAGGTGTTTAAGGAAATTATCGGCTAGCCATTTCTCTAATTGAAAGTATATGTGACCCATTTGTAAAGATTTACAAAATATACAATATTCCCGTAGAAAAACTGACAATATTCAATAAATCTTAATATTAAAAACTATTTTATGTCCTTTACCACATGCAAAGCCCTGTGTGTCAGATAGACATGAGTCTTTTTAATGCTGCACAGCTCAATCAAAAGCCAATCCTCCTGTCACATATTAGCTGTGTTGCTCTCGGCTCCCTGTGGCCGTTGTGTGAATGGGACCTGTGCCTGTTTCTGTCACACTTTGATCATTCCCGTTATTAACTATTCACCAGATACACCTGTCAGATGTGCTTCACAGTTGGGCTTTCACACAATTTAATACCTGCTGCGGATCAAAGTGTTAAGTATCTACAGGGGTTGGACACAAGATACCGGCAACACCTTTGCAATCTAATGCAATCTAGTGCTGAAGCCCCGCAACAAATCAAATCTTTTTAAAGATAATGCTCAACTTTATGTTCAGACTGTGTAATCAGTTGTTGGGGCCATATAGCTTAATGCAACCCTACTGTAAATCACCATCTTCTATTTCCATTCACATAATGTACATAATGTACCAAAATACAATGTTTAGAAATATATGAAAGGTAAACATGCTTGATGAAGTTTGCTATTCTTTATCTCAAGTCACTGTACTCTGATGCTTTCTCTGCCTCATTCAGCTTGAAAAACCTCTGTAAACTGAACACCAAACAACAATATTAACTATACAAATTATTAACAAAATACTTAGTAAAATAAATAAATAGCCAAAGCTATAACACTTCTGTTATGTTTTTTGTAGACCAAAAAAGAAAGACCAACAGAACTAAAGTCCATTGAGATGATTTGAGCATGTCGAACATTCTTCTTCAATTAAGTTCTCTTACATTTACAAAGTAAATTAAATGGCTGATGTTTCACATTGAGGGGACTGGGTCTTACTGTCAGTGCTGTAAACCACAAATTAAGTAAGTAAACATTAGTCAAATAATCAACTTCTTTCTCTTAAAGAAACACTAGAGAACTTTTCCCGCTTCAGTCCCCCTACAGCTTGGAAGTGGAATTGTCCCAATGGAACTACAGATCCCTAACCCAATCTGGCAAACGTGGTGCGGTTAGAGCCGGTAGAGAGCCGCAAAGTGAATGCAGAACTGCCGTTCACCCTGTTACGAGGTGATGAACCACTGAAACGCTTTTGGAAACATTTGTTTAAAAAAAAAGTTCTCCAGCTTTGAGAAAACCAAACTCCTTGTGGAGTTGATTTAAGGGAGTTGAAAACTCTTCTTCAGAAACACCAACATGTCCACACTGTCTGGTGAGAGGCTTGCTCTCTGTGCTGTGACAATGTCCCCTGCAGTGGTGCACACTGTCTCACTGGGGACAGATGTGGATGGGATTCCAAGGTAACTTTTAGCCAACTTGTTGGGAGCAGGTTCTGGTTGTCTTTCCACCACACAAGTGGATTGGACTCCACCGAGAGAAATATATGAAAGATAAACTGCTTGATGAAGTTTTCTGTTCTTTATCTCAAGTCACTGTACTCTGATGCTTTCTCCTCCCCATTTTGCTCAAGGTCTCACTGACACAGAGAGAGATAAGAGGATGTCAAAGGCAACTCAGATCTGAATGCTTCTCTCAGTAGAAATATAGCTTCACTATCTTGGGGAGCTCTTTGGGAATTGTTGGCCCAGCTGAAGATAAAAACAGAAACTTTTCATCACTGGTCCCTTTGTTCTGACAAATTAAACCCTTTGTCCTCTCTGTATAGCTGTTTTTCTATTTGTTCTCTATTATATTCTCAAATGTGAAGTCAGTAAATCATACTGTAACAAATTGATACAATGTCAAAATGTCAAATTCCACTGAACTGACGGTCATTTATTCAGGAAATGATTACCCTTTTAACATAAGAGAGTAGCCATCAAGAATAGTGCAGCTTTGGTTATACTGTATTTTATAAGTAAACATATACTGGCCTCAGATAAACTTAATAAAAATATAAAAATGTGAACTAATTTCCATTTCACAGCAGGATTAGACACAGAGCCTATGTGTGCAGTTAATCATTAAAGCGGACATGCATAGGAGTTTTTTCAATTAATACGGATGGCAAATTATAGATAGCAAATTGTAAAGCAGAGAAAATGGTTTATTTTATGGCTGTAGAATGTTTCATTCTCTGCTACTGAGAAAAGTTGAACAGCTTGTCAGGTCGTACTTGTCCTGGTTGACAATGATGATAAAGTCTGTTAAAACAGCACATTGGCAGCTATGCTTTTTCTCACTACGTTGATACAGTCACACATTGAAATGAACAGCATTAGCCCATCGGTTTCACACCTAACTAGCCGTCACATTTTCCTAGTTTTGCAGTGCTTGATTCAAATAAACAGAAGACTTTTATAAAACCTTCCTCAACAACTCCACCATCTTTGATGTGGTTCAAACACAACTAAAGTCACTTGCCATTGCTGCAGAAAGTCACTTGCCATAGCTGGAGAAGTTTCACATTTCATATTCAAAGACACTTCAATGTCACAGAATGCAGCAAAGGAACAAAAAACTATTACTGTTGAAAATACCTAAATAGCATAGTCGGAGGTGTGCCTGTACTTGACATTCATTCATTTATGCATTCACGTTAAACGACTTCAGATAAGTTTAGTATTATTTGGTGGAGGAAGATAATTTGTTTGCATCAAATGGAGCAAAGAGAAAACAAACACCATACAAACAATGACCAAGACCATTAGTACAAAACAGTATGCATACAGAAACAACAGGCTGTGAAAAAGAGACGCACATGGAAAAGAGCAGCAGAGGCCTGGAGGCTATGGATTCAATTTAAAAACTTAAACTTGTTAAATATATACGCATTGGATACATATCATACATTAGTGCACAGCAGACAAGTGAATATAGCTTCGATAGCAGCTTGATTGGTTGCGATTAGTCATTGACAACTCGAGTGGTTAAGGTTAGGATAGCCGATTGGACAGGGGAGAAGACCTGTACATGTAAGCATGGACGCCTGGCCAATAGTAGTGTGTGAATGCTATTGGGTCTTGGCGTGGCCATAGTAGGATTCTTAAGTTCAGCCCCTGCACTTACAACACATCTGAGCATGGACCTCGCAGGGTAATTCCACCTCACATGTGACAGCAGACTTAAGACAAATAACCTGTACAATGCATTTCAAAAGCCTATTAGTCTGTTACCAATGAATTATTATGAAGCAGTAGATCACCATGTGTTATGAATAAGGGCCTTCATAAGTTGGCAGCGTTTTAGAGTAGCCATAGAATAGGCACTGGACTTTTTATAATATGAAAAACAGTAAAGCATGCTGTCACATTGGCATACATTATGTCCTCCACTTCAAATCCTAATGTAATGCTTAGCAAAATATGAGAAATATGGAGGAAAAAGTAATAGCTGGGTTGAGTTTCCCTCAAATCCATTATGACAGAACAATTTGTTCAAGCCATAATACAATAAATTATACTTTGTACAGCTATTATACAATACTGTGATGTACCCAACTTGAGACCCCATTTGCAGTGAGACAATTGGCAGCTTCAAAAAACAAAAACAACACCACCAACCTGAGGGTGGGGGGGGGGAGATGTGCTGAAAAACCAATTCACTCTAATATTGGAATTGTATTTCACCTCTGTGCGAACTAATGGCATTAAAGCACATAAGCAAAGCAAAACAAAAAGAAATAAAAGTCCAGTCAATACAAGAAACCAATTCACAACTATCACCAATGCAAACATTGCAAATAATAGCATGTGAGCAGAAATTAGCAGTCAGCAAGAGCCAATATGTTGCCAACAAATTTCAAATTTGTGAAATAGCAGTAGCAGCAACAACATTGAAATATAGCCTACATGGGTAAGGTTGGTAACGTTAGCACAAGCAGTAAAACTTACCTTTCACTGTTGAAATGAAGCAGCGACCAAGACATCCTAACATACTTTGAGAAAATCCTTTAGAAAGTGTTGTCCTTTGGTAATAGTTGACGTCCCAAGCTGCCAACAGGTACGACAGGAAGTAATAGCCTGCTTTAGCCTTGAAGTGCAACTGTGGCTATCAAACAAAGTTAAAAATGACTCTCTAGCGAATGAGGGTGGTTAAACAAACTTTTTCCACTACAGTCGATAAAAAAGCTAACATTACGTTAGTTGACTTTTTGACAGGTGACTTCCACACAACGGCAACTGTGTTGTTTGCACAGCTGTAGTTCACAAAGCAGCAGGTGGCAGCAGAGCGCGAACAGCGAACACAGCTAGCTTAAATAAACCGCCCTCCAACCAAGGGTGCGTTCGATTTATGTTACAGGGTGTCAAATATGTATGGGCTGCGATTACGCTTACAATTAAAAAAAAAAAAATATATATATATATATATATATATATATATATATATATTGAAATTTGTACTTCCACTTTGCCTATGGAAATGCCAATTGTAAAATGCATTGTCATTTGGATAAACAAGCCATTAGTGTAAAATGTGGGCTTTGCCTCCATGGATTTTCCAGACCTTAACTCTTTATTTTGTTGCTATATATATATATATATATATATATATATATATATATATATATATATATATATGTGTGTGTGTGTGTAGTTAAAGCATGGATGTTACGAATAACATTAGCAATGTCTGCTTTATTTTCAGTATGCCAGCATGCACAATACAAAGACACTGAAAAGGCATCTATATGGAATTCAGCCATCATTAATTAAATTATTACACCTGTGCTTTTTTTACTGTATCATGTCAAGATGACTTCTGTAAAAGTTTTTTTTTTTTAAAGGTGAAGAGTGCATGCTTGTTTGGCTGCATTCAAGAATGACAAGCAAAGGTGCCCAGCATTTGTTTTCTGCAATTCTGTAGACCACATGATATTCTTTAACTCTGGATTTAAACTTTTTTCTCTTCTATTTATTTTTTGTATTACATGTTCTTATGTGGTGTGTTCACTGCCATTATGCCTGGTAAATGTTGCTGGTTCAATAAAACAATCAAAAAGGGGGAAAGGCTTTTTTTAAGAAACGGTTGTATCCTTCCTGTTATGACTCCCTTCCATTGATCCGTTATTAATTACACTTGTGCTTTTCCTGCTATTAAATGTCAAAATGTCAGCCATGAAAAAGGTCTATTAAGGATACCAATACATTCCACAGCATAAATTAAAGCTATTTTCTAGGTGGTCTAAAACAACAGATGCCACAAAAAGCAAGGCCATTCAGACAAACACAAAAACAAAAATGTTGCCTTTTCTCATTACTTCACTGGGCAGGAAATCACCCACCCTCCCAAAAAAAAAAAACTACATCTTCTACACAGAATACTGTTTAGTATAACATATCATTTGTAGCTATAGGAAGCATGTTTTTAAGCAATGTACTTAATAGATAAGCAAGAGCCTGAATTTCCCTTGTAAACAATACACATTGGATTGATTTTAACCATGGAGAAACTGAGAAACTCATGTAAATGTGTGATTGCTGGCAGGGAATTTGACTTAAAAAATTGCCAAGAATGAGTCAGTTTGGGTTATTTAAGATGTGATAGTTCCTGACAACATCACGCGAAAGAGAAGAAATCCTGCTTGGCCAATGGTCCTGTGTGTGTGTGTGTGTGTGTGTATACATGTGTATGTGTAGGATGAGATGTGATGTAAACCCCTGCTGCTGGGTAACCCCACTGTGTGAGATCTGACAGCTCCCACTGCCGTCTCTATGACAGGATAAAAGGGCGTTTATGTGTGTGTGACTCAGATAGTGAAAAGGAGGAGGATGTAGCCAGAAAGAAAGAAAAACCATGGCTCGTTTACACACACAAAAAAATACATTCACTCAATGAATGTCTCTTTGTAAGCTGATCTATGTGAGCAAGGAAAAACTAGACATCCCACATCGTTTTGAAACCCACAACAAGCAACGACGAGGTCTGATGGTATCTGCTGGGCTGCCCATTATAAAGCAGAAGAAAATATAAGATTTAAACTCATTAAAAGTCTAAAATGTAATTAAGCCCTCAGCGCCATCTTCAGACAACAAATGGCACCATGGGAACCTTCTAACTTCTTTCTCAAAACATGAACTTCTCCTCAGAAAACTTTGAGCTAACATTTTTAACAACTATTAAGTCTTAAAGGGGCTGTACTTGACATTCATAACATTAATATAACAGCAAACAGATATAAATAAACAAATATAAGTAATGGCGTTCTGTGCAGAGAATGAAGTCCCAATCCCTCTTTGAATATGTTGAAAATGCGAGCTTCTCTGTTTTTTGTTTTGATAGCCGGTCCGGCCGTGCATGCATGTTAGTGCATGTCAGGTAAATCCCAGATTATTGTTTTTTTAGTATTTCGAGAACATCCCATTTAAAGCGTTGATAAGTAAAATACATGCATAGTTAGCCTGCCCTCCAAGATAACAAGTACGTTTCCCACTTTAAAGTTAAAAAAATGCTATCTAATAATAAATACACCCTTGGAAATCTAATAAAGATGTACTTTGCAGTTCTTCTTTGTTCTTTGGTTTAAAGCAATTCTAGCCTAAAACACTACCTACAATTGTAAAAGTTACATTTGTAAGGTACTTTGTACTCTTGGAAAACTTTGATGTATATTTCTGTAGCATTTCCAAGCCCTTTGCCCACTTTGGCTATAAAAAAGGACTTCCATCAAATAGCAAGTAGAGCAAGTCCACTTATCAAGAGATCGTATAAAGTCTTAAAGGGTTATATGGCAAACTTTTTCGGAGTCCAATTGGTGGGTGGTAGTAGCTCAGTCTGTTGGGACTTGGGTTGGGAACCAGAGGTTCAAGCCTCGTACAGACCAAGGGATAGGGAGCCTGGATTGGTAGCTGGAGGCATGCCAGTTTACCCCTGGGTACCTCCACTACCAAGGTGCCCTTTAGCAAGGGACACTGAAGCCCCAACACAAATCTCTCCATTAGTGTGTAAAGCATGTATATGTCCAGAGCATGTGTGTGACTCAGGCCTGTGTTTAATGTGTCTGCAACTGTACTGACAGAGTGAGAATTGTGAATTTCCCCTCGTGGGATAATTAAAGCCTGTTTTCTTCCTCTTCAAATCAGTAAAATGTATTTCTCTAGATCTGTATGTTGCAACCGTCCAATCAATACAACCTTGATTCTATGGTTACACTTTCTCATAAAGGTTTGAGCAGGTTCAGAGACAGATTTAGAGTCTTCTCTTACATCGGACTTGAAGTGAGGAAATGAGCTATAGCTCCATCTGAAAACTACATGAGGTTTTCTTAAAATAAATAGTTCTTACCAAAATGTCTTCAGGATACCTTTTGGCATTGCCAATGAACCCTCAGAGAAGCAGCGTGACAGAAAACGGCAGAAAGAAGGGATGCAGGCTGAAAATGGTTTCTCTCCTGGGACTGCTGTAATTGCAGCTTACTACCTGACTGGCACACATCTAGACAGTGAATATTAAAAGTGTTTTGCAATTATGTTCACTGCATTACAAAACTTGAGTGAGGGACAGCTCATGTTTGGGATGAACTCCTGCTGAAAATGATTTAACTTTCTGCTGTAGAGCAAGCATTGCAGAATTTGTGGGGAATAATGTCGGAGCTAAGGATTTATGATCGTGAAAAACTAATTTAATAGGCGACTGTGGTTATTCTACTTCATTTTCAAGACAGATAAAAGCTTAGCCCGTGTTCTTTCCCATAACCCTCACTCCAAAAAGCTTAAAATTAAAATGATGTATTTACACATTCCAGTGCCAGCAGAGGACAGTTTGCACATCCAAGTTTTTGGATGCACACCAAGAGTGCGGACAATTGCTCATTCTTAATGTGGCATGCCGTGTCATTTCTGCTTAAATTAAAAGCTGTTTATTTTGACGTGAAGCTCGACTTGCACACAGAGCAACATTTTAGTGATGCATGACTGTTCTCCTTTGCAGCCTGTGGACGTTTGTTTCTCAAAACACATCAAATGAAAAATCCGAGACGTCTTCATCACTGTGTTACACTGAATGCTATTCACTTGCACACAAAAAGACATGTTTTGCGTTTCACATTTTTGTTTAAAGATTTATCAGTTTCAATGGTGGATATATTGGTAGAGTTAACTCAACACTATATTCACTCCAGCTGATTTAAATAAGAAAAGTACGGGGCGCCTGGGTAGCTTACCTAGTAGAGCGTGCACCCCATGTACAGAGGCTCAGTCCTTGCCTGCCTCATTCTCCCCCCCTTTCATGTCTAAGCTGTCCTATCAAATAAAAGCCTAAAATGCCAAAGAAATAAGACACAGTAGTACAGTGCTCGTTCAAAACGTGCCTGTTTGGAAAGGGTTGATGGTTTGGCTTGTGGTATTGCTGCTTGTAGCTTTCTCTAGAACCATTGTACCCCAAAAGTACTTACAGAAGGATCCCAAAGCACTTAATATGCACACACGGTATAGTCTAATACTGACTACTGTGTACTCCTACTTCAGAGGAAAAAAACATTGTGTTACTACATTTGAAAAAGAAATTGCAGCAGTGGTGTAGTCTACGGGATACACAGATATACACAGTATACTCAGCTCCAGGTTTACCATATACCCAATTAAAAATGCACAATGACACATTACATACATTCCATTATATTTTTTGAATTGTCATCTGTTTTCCTTGGCATAGGCTAAATAATGTTTTTTCCACCATAAATTGGTGCATAAAAAGTGTCAGATTGCAGGAAAAAAAGTGTGTGACGCTCAAAATTTCCCTGGGGGAGAACACCCAACCCCCCCCCCCACACACACACACACACACACACACACTTTGATGTCTAGTCTAATCCATATATTTATATAGTACAGTACATTTGCTAAAATGCATTAGACTACACCACTGCCTTGCAGATTCAGATTTTACTAACTAAATATCCCAATTAAATGTGGAGTAATCACAGTCACAGACATTGCCTCATGGACAGACGGCAGTGTGCCACGTGCCACCCATCCAGCCCGGTATGACAGCCAATCAACAATAATCTCCGTTAATCAACCACCAGAACCGGACTCAGACTATAGCTTCCAAAATAACCCTACAGTTTGAACAAAACCTCTCTAAAATAGCTTTCACATAAGATATACAGCCTTTATGTAAATTGGGCTTTACTTTTAAGCTGTTGTAGGATTATAACATTAGTCTCACTTAGGTGTATTAAATTAGATATACATGCATAATGTTGGACTGGTAATTGAGTAGAAATTTCTTTCAAAAGTTATTGTGTTTACTTCCAACCAAAAAGCAAGCTACTGCTCCCATCACTGCCAGTTTTGACTAAATGACAAATGAGCGGAAAACACAGGTCAGAATTAAGGCAACTTTTACTTCAGAAAAAAAGGTGACAGTTATGATGTGAACAAAACAGAAGATGAGTTGAACCCTGATGGGAAATGAGGGTAATCAAAAACCTAATAAGAAAATCATTTCACAATTAAGCTTGTCATGGATGGTCATCAATAATCATTTGCTTCAACTCCCAACTCTCTAATCCAGTCTGTCACACTCCTAAACTGGAGCCAAAATATAAAAGCATTGAGTGAGAATTATCTTCTTTTAAATACTCCCCAAAGTCACTGTACAACAGTAATATTTTCTGCAAAGAGTATGCATTGCCTCAAATTCACCTAAGGCAATGTAAAACTAAAAACGACATTTAAAACCTAACCTAAAAAAGCCTAAGGATGCTGTACAGATACACTAGTTCCCAAGTGTCCTGCCTACTAAAGCGTGAATGTATATATTTACAAGTAACAGGTCCACCCAGAAAAAAAACAACTGAACCCAGGGATACAATGTTTAGTAGTAGGCCTGTCCATTAACAAACTGCAGCATGTTGTCAGGGAAGTGAGCCCAAGCCACAGCAGTCACTCCCAGCGTCCCCTGATTGACACCTAAACTCAGTCCTTGTACTCTGTGTACTTTTTGGCCGATCCGTGCACCTTGCTGGCGGGGTATTTCAGTCGGTTCAGGGCCATTTTACGAAGCACCGCTTGGGGAAGGTCGACGTGACATTTCTCGGCGAGCTCCACCAGGTAGATCATCACGTCGCTGAGTTCCTGTGCCAACTGCTCCCTCTCGCACTCGGTCCAGTTCGGCAGGCCTTCGGCCACCTCCCCCCGCCACTGGAAGAGCTCCGACACCTCGCCGACTTCCCCGACCATAGCCAGGAGCAGGTTGCGGGGCTGGTGAAACTGATTCCAGTCCCGCTCGTCCGTGAACTCCGCCTGCATCCGCCTAATGTCCTCAATGGTGGGCTCGGGGCTGAAGGTGAACCTCTCCGCCCCGGTTCCTCCATTCTGCAGCCTTGAGTGAGCGGACGCCTCCGTTGCTGCTCCGTTCACCACAGTGGAGTGTGACTTGGTAGCCAAAACGTCGTTGTTGCAGTGTGAAGATACCGATGGGACGTCACTATTTATTCCACAGGCGTCCTTTCCGTTTGTAGCCATCATGTTGTAGTATTTCTTTTTAATAGCGGTGCTTCGTTGAGCTTTAAGATCAGCAAACAACCAACTCAGCAACTAGTTAGCTACACACGTGAAGAAGTCCCGCCAGTTGTCAAAACGGAAATGACGCAGCTCGTGTCGGAAACCAGAATCCTACCAATACTAGGCTTTGTAGTTTTAACATGTAAGCTAAGCTAGTAGCGTGGACGCACATATAGCATGTCAATTTAAAAAACTACAGCTCCCATATCCACCGGAACAAAACAACATGGCTGCCTCCTCTGTTGCAGCAAGTGAGCTGCTACATAATATGAATAAACGGCTATCAACATTGTATCCAAAGGCTTCGTTTGTTATCAGACGGATAAACACATCGAGCTCACGATGCGGCAGTCAACCGCAGCTGAGAGCAAAAAGGTAAATGAGGCTGCCAACGCTACTGTGTTGTAGCTAGTGCCAATGACCTGCCCCTTACTCACTTGTATGTAGCTAGCTAGCTAGCTAGCTAAGCAGGACTAACTAATGTGGCCTACCATGGATAGGTGGCGTGGAAGAGGTTTCCTCCACTGAGTTTAATCATTTTGTAAAACGTTACCTGTATCAAGATTCCTCGGATTTAAACTGTGACAACTCGCTAACTTACTGAAGAAAGCTGTGTTGAAATTGTGATAACTGGGGGGAGACAACAAATGTACTGTTGCTATGGTTACATGAAGTGAACGTCGGTTGTAATCTATCCATCAAATTGTGTTCCCAAAAAAAACAAAAAACCTTAAACTTACCTTAAACTTTAAAGGGATATACTCCAGTGATTTAGTGTTGAACATTCAAACATGTGAGGCACCTGCAAGAGACAGATTTTCTTAATGAAAGAGTAAGAAATTGGACCAGCCATATTAAAACAATTATTAGTCCCTAATCAAGAATCAAGAAAAACAATGGATCCTACACCCACAATGCAACTTAGTAGCGTATCTTTTTATCCTCCCTGCCTGTTGCATGCCCATGCATTTCAAACAGCACACTATTTAAACTCAACCTCTGGGCTGGATTACCAAATTAGTAAAGTGGGTAACAAGTAAACTTTGTTAAGGTAGGTAATAAGAGATGTTTTACTAAAGTAGAATATAAACTAACATGAACTGTCCCATGGTCCAAACCTAGTTTTAATACTGTGATATGTTGGTGAAATGGCACATATTCCTACATTATACATAATTTGGGTTTAATCATATAATCACACAGAAAACAAGAAACCATTTTATTCCAGCGTGGGAATAATACTGTACACAGAGTCATGGAGGAACCGCTAATCTTTTTTTCTGTATTTAGAATATGTTCTTATGTCTCAGGGTAATGTATGTAATTGTCTGTAATTGTTCCTAATTTTTAATTAAAAAAGCATTAACAGAAGTAGTCTCACCTCCAATTGCTAATGTGCATAGTACCTCTGTTTCCATTCTGCGTTGCATTGTGGGAAATTAGTGTACATCAACAGCACAGTAAAAAAAACAGACGTTTTTTATTACGCATACTGACTGCTTTTTAGTATACCTATTTTAGCCACTTTTCTAGTTCTAATAATCTCCTAAGAAATGCGTGCGGTCAGACATTAAGATAAGCTTCAGTTTAAAGTGTCTGCGGGTATTGTATATAGCAACTTGTCTAGCTGTTTCTGTACTTATTAGTCCAACTGTATAACAGAGGGCTGGAGGCTTCTTTGACTTGGTTCTCTCTCTCTCTCTCTCTCTCTCTCTCTCTCTCTCTCTCTCTCTCTCTCTCTCTCTCTGTCTCTCTCTCTCTCTCTCAGGGCTCCCCAGCAGCTGGTTGGAGTGGTGGGCTTGGAAGTCCATGCCCAGATTAACTCTAACACCAAGCTGTTCTCTGGCTCAGGGGTTGGCTTCTCAGCACCTCCAAACTCCCTGGTGTCGCCTTTTGATGCATCCTTACCAGGCACATTACCTGTAAGTGTTGTGTAACGGATTTCAAACAAAGATTGTTTTGTGCTTGTTTGCAGTGGTAGAGCGGTTGTCTGCCAATCGGAAGGTTGGGGGTTCTATCCCTGGCCCTGCAGTCCCATGTCGAAGTGTCCTTGGGCAAGAAACTGAACCCCAAGTTGCCCCCAATGCTGTGCATCGGAGTGTGAATGTGTGTGAGTGTTTATCTGATGAGCAGGTGGCTCCTTGTACGGCAGCCTCGGCCACAGTGTATGAATGTGTGTGAATGGTGAATGTTTCCTGTATGATGTAAAAGCGCTTTGAGTAGTCGTTAAGACTAGAAAAGCGCTTTATAAATACAGCACATTTACATTTTCATTTGTTAGGACATCAGTAATGATGTGTGTGTCCCCAGGCCCTGAACAAACGATGTGTCGAGGCAGCAGTGATGACAGGATTGGCTCTCAATTGCACCATAAACAGGAAATCACTGTTTGACAGGAAACACTACTTCTACGCGGACCTCCCTGTGAGTCTTTTAATCCAACACCAAGGTTATAACAGGTGGTACCACAGATGTTAGTATGGGTAACAGCAGTGTAAAGTACCAATACAGTCCTGCACGTCATACTGCAAAATTGCTTTAGCTCTAATATATGCTGTCCTCATCTGCACCCAGCTTCTTTATCACAGCTTTCCCAAGGAACTGTCCTCCTCTCATGAGCTGTAATTCACATAGTGAGCAAGTCTCGCTGAAGCAGCAAAAATGCTTTTTGCCACACGTACAGACAAATGACACCAAAAGCTGTTGAAGAAAATGACCAGTGTTTTTCACTTACCAACTAATTTCCTTTAGTGCACTTCTATTTTTACATTATCCACAGGTCATGTCCCTCTCCATGTTTTGGCTGATAATTTACAGATAGTGAACATGTTAGCATGTAGCAAACCGTTGCCTGTTTATACATAAAGCAGAAAAGGAGCAACATTAGTGTTCATTTGCAGTCTTGTTTCTGTCTATCTGATGAATGAGTCTAATTAGTCTAATCCTTTTAATGCCTTTTATGTTTTAATCTGGTTTGGTCTCCATCAACTCCTTAAGAAACTACACGCTGTCTGGAACTACATGCTGGACTATATTCTCAAGCTCATCGCTGATTTTGTGTGTTTGATGTTTGGTGCTTGGGAATGGGCAGACTGTGTTTTCCGAGCTTTTTAACTGAAACTAACTGCCTGCGGTGGCTGGAAATGATGATCGAGAGCAGTGAGAGGGTACCAAAACAATATAGATACAGACCGTAACAGTTTGGTGTTACGGTTTGAGGTGAAAGACACTAAAATACTCCAAAAGATTGCTAATGCTGCTCCGGTAGTGTTGGATGTTTAAACAAACAACTTGCTACCAACTTCCCCATATCAAGTGAAAAGGATACGATGTATGCTCTGTTTCTGTTGCCCTCAAAGTGGCCCAATTTATTGCAGCTTCAAATTCCCCTTATTGCAGTTTTCAAATGTACTGCTGGAATCAAAGAGGGAGAACATACAGCACATGTTTGCCAAGATGGTATTTGAGGAGTTAAATATCAGTCCTGTACTCATATTATGGGAATGTGGTCAGTATGTAAATGCCAACAACATGTCAAATCAGCCAAAGAGCATACTGGTAAGGTAGTGGTAGAGGTATTCCAAAAAGAAACCTCTTTAACATTGATATTTCCATTTAACAGTCTTGCACAAGTGATGTATGCTCTACTCTCTATAATGGAGTGCTCGCGTGGCAAGGTTTCACTACCCCTCAGAGCCCAAGGGTAATTTTACTGCTATTATGAGTGACATTTTAAGGCTGAGATGGAAAAGACAAAATGTCATGGGAACGCTATGGTAAATTTGCCTCAGAGAGAGACCTTTTCTAATAAATCTGGGAAGTCTCAGAAGAAAGGTGTCAGAGAATTTAGCATTTTGAGTGTTTCAAGTCCGTCTTTCCCTGGTAAGATATTATGCTAACACAGCTCTGGGCAAGGTAATGAGGAGGATAATTATTATGGGTTGAGAACAAATTTCCTTTGGTAGAATTTCATGAAACTTGCAAAGAAGTGGCTTAATATGAGAGTACCCTCATGAATTAACAAACAAATACACATGAGTATGAGGTCTAGATTATATTTTTTATTGGATTATTTGTATTACTCTACAGTATAACACTGAAAGAAATGATCTCTTTTGATATTTCTGATTTAGTTTCTGCTCTAATTCCTAAACTTACTTGACTGTATTGGGAGGATGTGACTGACAAGGCTTCATGGAACACAACAGTTTTCTGTAGATCTTGATAGATGGAGTATTTTCCCCCCATTTGATATCACATACTTAGTGGTTATCACACATTTGCAGCAGTACATATTTGAATTACAATAGTAGGGAGACATTATCTCCCCAGAAAGTCAATGTATCTTAAAATTCCAGCAAAATCCCGTCCAGAAGCGCAGAACAGAATTACTGTTGGGTTCCTCTTGCTCTTTTTTGTGTTTGGCGGTGATTGCATCA
Organism: Etheostoma cragini; assembly: GCF_013103735.1. Taxonomy (NCBI): domain Eukaryota; kingdom Metazoa; phylum Chordata; class Actinopteri; order Perciformes; family Percidae; genus Etheostoma; species Etheostoma cragini. Next base: position 10,700,306 of record NC_048408.1, read on the forward strand.
CCTCCTTTGGAGTAATGCCCAACAGTTGACACACACACAGCAGGGACGATAATACCCGATTTACAATATTTATTTCCCAAACAACTTATGCCGGCAGGTTGAGCCTGATCCTTTTATTTGGGTTTTCAATTCACTCTGCGCACTGTGCACGATACCTGCTGCTGCCTTGTTTATATTTATTTAGTTTGCATCTCGTCAGCTGCTCAAAAAAATTGAGGTTGTGGGAAGCAGCTTGGTAAACTGAAGTCAGAGTGGTTTTAATTATGCAGATGAGGGGGAATTTTTCACATCCGACCTAAAGTTTAAGTGTAATCAATGCTTATAAAACGAAACCAGTAGCAAGATCGAGGGAGAAATTATCCCGCCCTCAAAAAATACATTTGCAAATTGCGTTGTACATTATTGATGTTTCTCACTAGAAATCCCTGATTGCATTTTGTAAAACACCACAGTTGCTCATTAAATGATTAATGCTCCTGTCCAATCGGCATTCCTTCTTTCAAATGGAATGGCAGGCAAGGAAGTTGTTAACAACCCTTTAATAACATGCCTCAGCAGCTCCACACTAGCTACCAGCGAAAACAAATAAATACAATTTCCTTGAGATATTAAGTTTCCAAGTAAACAGACATGGCCTGGCTATTGAAGCTTTGACATGTGTTTAATGACAGCTATGAATGTCTTCGTGGCCCCCATGGGTAGCCGAGATCAGTGGAGGAATGACAGCCGACTGAGTCTTGTTTGTTTAGTGACTTTAAAATTAGTAAGGGAATGACTCAGCGGCTCACAACGTGGAAATGAATTCCAAATGTGTATATGGGCGTCCCATCCTGTTTGTACAGTGTGTGAGCAGGCATGCATCCGTAGCTTTGGATATAGAGGGGGTGAGGGGTCACAGGGAGTGTTTGGAGCATCACTGCTCCTTAGGGCCTGGAGAGTCATTGGGGGAAAACGTAATGTGGCTACTAGGGACTGATTAGCAATAGCCTTCATAATGTAGCAACAGCAGTTGATTATTATGCATGAAAAGTATGCAAATAGTCTTTACTTGTACAGATGCTCCAGGAGGTACAGTATGGCATGCTCGGGCTTCACCCAGCAGAGACAACGGCTGAGACCCAACTCACGGAAAGATTAAGTAAGAAACAGGGGATTTGTGATAAGCTGCAACAGTATTCACAAAATAAATCCAGCAGATTTAAGAGCAGGAGTTGAAAAAGAAAATCCCCCATTAGTGAGGAAGTGCGGAGGTGATGGATTGTGTCGATCAGGCACATTGTACAGGGAGCCAGTGACTAACAGCCCCCCAACCTCTTCTCCCACATCCTCACTCCCTTTTAGCATAAGTGTGATTAATGTGTAGTTCTTGTGATGCAGTTCCCATAGTAACATGGGGAATTAATACTTGGGGCAGCAGATTCTTTTAGAAATAGAGGAGTATAGGAAATATTTATTCTTATGTTTTTCTGAGTGGGAACCTTGAGTGAAGTGACATCACTCCTGCTGCATTATAATCTCGCCGGCCAATCAGCCAGCACTGTGTTTAATTGATACTGCCTGCTTTACCTTTACCTTTACCCATAACACTGACTGCGGCATACTTTGCTATTATTTCACTGAAGTAGCGATAAAGACTCCCTACTGCAAAATGTTCTTTTACATGCATAATTTCACGTCTTCCCGATTTGAAAAAGGACATTTAGTTAACACACAATGAGGGATCAAGCCATCCATTAACTTAAAGTCATTAACTCACATTGCAATTTTCAGAAGACTGAAAATAGCTACAGCAAGCAATGGCATCTAAGAAAAGTTAAACAAACCAGTCAGTCAACAGCCAAGTATTTTCATCATGCTGTAAATAACAGCAACAGTTAATGTGAATGTAATTCTCATAACAGAAAGGAAATGAATGCACTGCAGGGGAAAAGAATTGTTCAGGTGAATCTGATTATACACAGCGGCTTGAAAAAGTTTACACAACTATGCTAAAGTTGATTTAAAAAAAGGAATTAAAAACTTTGCATCCTGACAAAGTTCCCTTGACCTTGGGAATTAAACTAACCCCATATCATCACATACCCTTCACCACACATAGAGGTTTTATGGTTTTATTCCAGCTAGCTTAATAGCTGGTTTGATTTGCATTGAGAGATGATCTTATGTAAAGTTCCCCATGCCTATCTCTATGTATGGTGAAGGGTATGTGATGATGTGGGGTTATTTTTCATTTCAAAGGCCAAGGGAACTTTATCAGGATGCATAGTATCCTGGATCCATGAAATAATTGACTTTAATAATAAAACTCTGCCTGCCTCTATGGGAATTTAACAAAGGGGTATGTATACTTATGTCCCCTGTATTTTAAGGAAAAACATTTATCTATTTACAATACATTATTCATTCATAAAGAAAATTGGTGTCCTTAAAAGGTTGGATTTCCTTCTTTTTTATTATTATTAAGGCATAAAGATCAATTTACAAAAGATCTTTTTTTATTCCTCTTTTTCATCAACTTTAGCCTGGGTGTGTCAAATTTCTCAAGCCACTATATGTATATATTCTTCATATAGATTTTAGTTCATATTGACCAGATTTTTTACAGCCTTATTGTTGATGATTTCAGGCTGGATACCAGATCACTCAGCAACGGCGGCCCATCGCAGTAGATGGCACGCTGACCTACAGCCTCCTCGGAGGGAAAAAGAGGAGCCAAGTGATCAGAAAAACTGTCAGCATCAAACAGATTCAGCTGGAGCAGGACAGCGGCAAGAGTCTCCATGATGACCTCCGCAGCCAGACACTCATAGACCTCAACAGAGCAGGTAACGCTTGAGTGTGTTAGTCTAAGTTTAAAGGAAGAGTCTGGGGGAGTTCTACATTTTCCTCATTGTAAACAAATTCCATGAAAAGGGCAATAAATGAATTCTAGCAGTGTGCTTTGTCTGTGTAGCCAAAGCCTGATATAGCTTATTTCTTCTGTGCCATAGAACTTCATTGTTACTCAATAACTATTAAAAACCAAGTTGTAAGAGATGTGGTAACGTGTTGGTTTTGGTCTTTTAATTAAATTAGTTGACAGTAAGATAAATATTTTAGGACAACCTTCTTTAAAGCTACAGTGCGTAGTTTCTGCCAACCCCATGAGGAATTCTAAGGAATGACAACAAAACTGTCGGCGCGTCCACGTGATACAAGCTTTCCGTGTTCGCGCACGCGGCCACACCCCTCCTCCGTCCAGTGGCTAGTAGCCAAGGCTTGGCTTGAATGTAACGGACGTTTATTAATATCAAAAAGTTACGCCCAAAAGTGTTAAAACTGGAAGAAAGTCTGCAGAAAGACATAGATTCAAATTGCTCAACAATGCGAGGACTGTTGAGGTTTACAGAGTTTCATGGGATAGATACATTAGGGATGTAAAAAAACAGCTGTCTTCACATGTGTCAGGTGTAGGTCTAATGGAGCTGGTGATGGAGCCCGACATGAGCTGCGGAGAGGAGGCTGCTGCAGCTGTCAGAGAGCTCCAGCTCATCCTGCAAGCCCTAGGCACCTGTCAAGGCAACATGTCTGGTATGGAAGTCCCTCTCTGTCTCTCTCACTTTTTTCTGAGCTTAACCCAAACTCATTTCCCACTCGGTGTGCATGTTTTCTCTCTTTCTCCAAAGAGGGCCAGCTGAGAGTAGATGCCAATGTATCCGTCCACAGGCCAGGTGAGCCCCTGGGCGTCAGGACAGAGGTGAAGAACATCAACAGTGTTCGATACCTGGCCAGGGCTATAGGTAAGCACCTTAAGAAGTTTCTTAAAGGAAGGATAGCAGGATGGCTTAGGAAAGTGACAGGTATTTAGGGAGGCTCTTTGAACACTCTTCCACCTGAATGGGTCTCAACCGGCTGCATGATTGCTCTCACACACTCTGAAAGGAAAGACCTTTTTGTGAGTCGACCTTTTTTTTAACACTGCGTCACCCTGAAAGAATTTCTTAGGGTATATGTGTGTGTGTAATTTTATGTGTGCTACAAGTAAAACTGGAAGTAAAAGGTAAGACACAAACAGTGGCTGGTGGAATGTTACTACTTAAATTTACTCAAGTACCGTACTGCTTTCTCGCCGAGAGTTAGATGAGAAGATTATTTCAACTTAGCTTAGCACAAAGACTGGAACCAGTTAGTCTGTCTCTGTCCAAAGGCAACAAAATCCACCTACAGAACAAGGACACTGTATCTCGTTTGTTTAATCCATACAAAACTGGAAGTGTAAAAACCACACATTTTACAGGGCGTCACGTACCAGACTATTGCTTTGGCCAGGACCAATGACTTCTAGTGTCTCCACTGGTTGCCTGGCAACTGGTCCCGGCCAAGATATATAGTTTGGCATAAAACCTCCTGTAAAAACAGCAAGATACTTACAAAACTGTTTTTTTCATTTGCATTCACACTGGCCAAGTGGCCATAGGAACTGACCTTTTGTTATTATAACACAGCCATCTAACCACCATTATGTGAAAAAGGGAAAAGACCCAGCCCTAAAGTAGGAGCTAAAAGACTCACAGGAACTGTGACCAGAAGAACTTAATAATCCCCAAACTGGTCTAGTCGGAACACAAGAAAAAAAGGGTTCAAGGAACGTGATGTTATAGGACCTGCAAAAATCCCTCCAGTCGAAAAGGGGCTATAGGCTAACTTAGGTAACCATAGATCCCGATCAGGGCCCAGGGTTAGATACACTAGGGGTGCGTACTGTTTGCAAAGTAGTTCCCCCTGAAGTGGACTGCACAGGGTATTCAACCATGTTAAATAAGATTCCAAACCGTAGGGAGCAAACACGCTCCGTCTAAAGAGAGCTGCAAACTGTGTAGGGAACAACTGAACGGTCATCACTTCGCCTGAACCTCACAAGCAACATTACCCATCAGTCATTGCACCTCGCAAAAAATGACAGCATACAGTGGTGTGAAAAAGTGTTTGCCCCCTTCCTCATTTCCTGTTCCTTTGCATGTTAGTCCCAATTAAGTGTTTTGGAACATCAAACCAATTTAAACAATAGTCAAGGACAACACAAGTAAACACTTTTTTCACACAGGGCCATGATGGTTTGGATTTTTTTTCACCTTTTAATAATAAACACCTTCATTTACAAATTGCATTTTGTGTTTACTTGTGTTGTCCTTGACTATTGTTTAAATTGGTTTGATGTTCCGAAACACTTAAGTGTGACAAACATGCAAAGGAACAGGAAATGAGGAAGGGGGCAAACAATTTTTCACACCACTGTAAGTCTTTTTAAATCAATCAAAACTCATTTATTCACAGGTTGCATACATTCCGCTAGAATATGTTTTGTAATGGTATCAGTTTTAGTTTCAATATTTCCGTTCGGTAACATACAATTTCCACTGTAGCAGCAACGTATCCAAGGTGTTTGCGTTACCAGGGTAACGCATAGAGGAAGTGATGTCTGCGTTAGTGACGTTGTTGGGTATTCCAACTGGAGCAATTGAAGTTTCCTTAAAGTGCCCTTGTTGTGAAAGAAATCAATTTTTTTGTGATGTGGGGTGTTATTTTGTGTCTTTGTGTCCAGGCGAGCTGTTCAAAATCTCCACGGCTTTCTACGTAACTAGCCAAGACAACGGGGATAACTGTAGCATGCTAGCGCTAGCATGCTCGTTCTCAATGGCAAAACACTGTTACAACACACACTAGTTCACCATAATCTACAAAAGAACTACTTCCTGTCCCTGTTCTGCGGGTATTCCACAAGTGCCCCTCCCAGCTAATCCTGCCTCGTACTGACCAAAGTTTGAGAAAGAGTTATCACGCTGATGTGATCTTACCTAGCTACTGCTCATGTGTGACTCCCAACAAAGATAGTATAGAAGTGAGATGTCTCACTCTGTAGCTAAAACGGAGACCTGAACACACAGGGTGAAAACAGGATCTGCAGCAATGTGCAGTACAACAAAAATGTATTGTTTTTTGAAAATGAAACCATGTAAACCTATTCGGGTGCAACCTCAAAATATAATTATAAACCTGAAAATTAACCAGAGTTAACCAGTTCTCTAGATTTCTTTAACAGTATCAAATAGTACAATCTTCTTGTCGTCTTTTTGCGTTATGTGTACTTTTGATTCATTTTACAATTATTACTTTTGTGTACTTCCACTAAAATAATATTTTCAATGTAGGACTTTTACTTGTAATGGAGTATTGCTACAGTGTGAGATTTCTCCTTTTAATTAAGTAAAGGATCTGAATACTTGTACACACACACATACACACACACACACACACACACACAAAGAAGCCAATGAGGATCAGATGCATACTCACACTCCTGCAATTTTGTCAGGTCCTCCGTCAGGTGTGATGCAAACATCATATTTGTATTTCTTTCATACTTAAAGATAGAATTAGTTTTTGGTTGAAATGAAACAAGATAGCAGGATTCATGAAGAGACACTGAGGCAGGGCGCATAGTTAATATTGGCAGTAACTTGTGAAGCATGATTTTAGGACTGACAACCAGTCACAAACAATTAGCTGTGTGACAGCAGTATGTGATGCTTCTTGCAGCTGCTCACTTAAAAAAAAGCATATATTTTATGTCAACTCTAACTTTGCTTACTGTTGTTTGAGCACCACTTAAAATTCTGACAAAGAGCCACAGCCAGAAAATCTCAGCATTTTCCATGCAGGTTTTGCACCAGGGTTTGACACACCGTGTTGCTCTGCTTGAATTATTTATCAATGAAGTTGTGTCAGATTTACTCTGCTGCAGAACTGGTATTTAAAAGTCATGAGGACAACCATCGTTTATCACAGTTCTGATGTGGCAGCAGTCAGACACCCGGGGAGTGCCAGTGTCTCACAGCAGATGTTTGGCCTTTACCACAAAATAATGTGTGTACTGATGTTATCGAATAAACCGTGTGGCCATGTTCTCCTTTACATCTCCAGACTACGAGATCCAGAGACAGATCGGACTCCTGCAGAGAGGGGGGGCGGTGCAAAACGAGACCCGGGCGTATGATTCCAAATCAGGGTAAGAGGATGACAAAGCAGGGCCGTGATGCCAAGCTTGAGCCAGTACAACACCCTCTGACTGGGAGCTCTGCCTGGTTCATTAGTCCGGCACTTTGCTGAGGAGGAACCATCCTGGTAATCATGATGAATAGAGCCATTTGGATGCTGCCGTCATGCTGTGTTATCTTTGAGCTATGTGCTACTCACAGGCTTGCGCGCTTACAGAATGTGCCGGCGCGCACACAGCTGAGGTCTTGATCATATTCTGGTGCTCTGCCTCCTAGAGGCCTATCATGTCTGAGGTAAATGGCTAGTGTGTGTGATGGCCTGTGATTGTCTCTTTCTTCTGGTTCCTGTGATGGTGGCTACAGTTTTGTCTATACTGGTTTTGAAGACATCATCACTCTTTTCTTCCCAGCTTTTTTGGCTGTACCGCTTTAAGGCGAGGCTAGCCCTGCGAACGCACACGTGTGAGTGAGTGAGTGAGTGAGTGAGTGAAGTTACACCATTGGTCAGAGACACAAAATACCTACCCAAATCCCAGAAAAAGCGATTTTTTTTCATAATATGGGCACTGCAATATAGTTTCATATTGCCAGCAGGCGTTTTTTTTTAAACGTGAATTCGTTAAAAACAAGGGGATCTATGGGGATTCATCTGCTGATTTATTATCTCAAATCATGACTTGGTCTATAAAATTTACAAAATAAATTAATCCAAATTTCCATATGTAGAACTCAGACCTCTTGTTTTGTCTTCATATCTTTTGTTTAGGGAGACCATTCCTATGAGGGACAAAGAGGGTCTTCAGGACTACAGGTGAGTTTGTGGGCTCTCGGCATGCCTGTGCTCATTCTGGTCCCAGCTTGTGTTTATTGACATAAACAATTGACATGGAGTTACGATATCAAAAGATGATCTCTTTACGGGGACTGAAAGAGGATGAGAACCTCTGAGTAGCAGCTGGATAGACTTGGTCGAGGTGTGTGTGTGTGTGTGTGTGTGTGTGTGTGTGTGTGTGTGTGTGTGTGTGTGTTTTGTGTGTGTGTGTGTGTGTGTGTGTGTGTGTGTGTGTGTGTGTGTGTGTGTGTGTGTGTGTGTGTGTGTGTGAGATGGAGAGGTTAAAAGCTGATGGAGTCAAATGATTAGGGGAGTAAGTGAAATGTGACAAGTGTGGTGTCAAGAGGACTATTAGTATCTAAACAGAAGCTCTAAGTGTACCTGTACTTCTGATGAAGTATTCTCTTGACCTTCCCTTTTGTTTTCTCCACCCATCCTCCCTTCAGGTTCATGCCAGAGCCCAACCTGCCCCCTCTGATTGTGTATGAGGATAACGCATCGCTGCCCTCTGGCATTGATGCATGCCAGGCGGTGGTGGTGCAGAAGATAAGAGAAGGGCTGCCAGAGCTACCCAGTGTCAAAAGAGACAGGCTGGTGCAAACGTACGGCATCCTGCCCGAGCACAGCTTCACTCTGGTGGTGAGTTTTATAAGCGAGGAAAAGCAACCAGTGAGAGAGGAGTTGACTCCCGCACTAAATCTGTTTCCTGCATCTGTATTTTAATTGCCATCTGATCAAGTCCAAGCAGAGTCAGCTTGGATGCAGTTCCGCTTGGCGGCCTTTTCCTACTGGACTCTGCTGGGCTGATTTGAGCCTAATTAGATAATATGCATGTGAAGAGCTGAAAGCATCTTCATGGTGCTTTTGTTGCAGAACGAGGATGGGCTGGTGGAGTACTTTGAGGCGGTGTTGAAGGCGACCAAGAAGGAGCCGAGGAAGGTGATTGGCTGGGTGACAAACGAGTTGGTGGGTCACCTCAAACAGCAAGACATGAGTGTGAGCCAGAGGTGAGACTCTCACACACATCCTTTCATGTGGTTTTTACAATATTTACATAATGCGTATTGTTTGTCTTGCCGGTTTAAATGTTATTTTTTGTTTTTATTTGCCAACTTGGCTCATGAATGCAGTGCAATTCTGCTGCCAATGATCAGGTCTTAGATGTCAGGGCTCCAGCACATCAACCCTCTGAGCCTCTTGTGATTGGTTCGCTCACTTTACCGCTCTTGCATTCTGTACCTGAACATGTTGCTGAATTTGAGCTGTGGCAGAATGGAACATAAAGGTACCCATGGAAAGATGGCTTTACTGAAACTGCTTTCAACTAGCGAGTCACGAGGTCATTCGATACCTTTTCTCAAACTTTTAGTTTTTTTCCTGAATCGTTTTTAGCCCAAAGGTATAAATAAAACATCCTTTAAAGAAAAAGGTTAAAGTATTCAATTATATTCCCTAAGCCTTGGGGCCTAGCTTAGGGGTTAAGAAGCTGACCATGATCCACAATGCTCCGAGTTCAGGTCGGACCAGGAACCCTTCTCCCCCATGTCTCCCTCACTCATTACCTGTCATCTCCAACACTGTCTGTAATGATGGCATAAGAAATGTCTCTCAGGCTTTTCTTTATTTTACAGAGTCTCAAGCTACTGCTTCAAGGGTTTAACTCGCGTGAAAAACTGAGTTTATGTCAAAGTAAATTGTCCCCTAAAAGTGATTTAGGGCCTTAGGGGTGTCAGAAGTTCAGCTCCATATACTTCAACTTATGGCTCAACTTAGCTCTGAAACACCTACTTTAAGATATCAAGCGTTTAACCAGATGGTTATACAGATAGATTTGGCATACAATGAATCTCTCAAGCTCTCAGGAGAAATCGCAGCAGCAGGCTTCTGCTGGGAGAACTACTTTCCTCTTGATAAACACATACATAACCATTAGATCTGAGTTAAAACACCCAAAACTTAGCACATGAACAGGAGTGTGGGCTGGGGGAGGGAGTTCTGGCAGCAAACAGTGTTGGCATGGGCGTTTCAGCAGAGTGAAGTTGCAGTCGGACTAAAATTTGTTGTAATTCACAGGAAGGATATATTTGTATGGCACCTTTCATACGGGACATGCGGCTTAAAGGTGCTCTAAGTGTTGTCACACCTTTTAAACCTTTGTTTTGAAATGTTCATGCCATGGGACCTTTTAAAGGCTAAAGTGAAAAAACATCTCTATTAAACCATGGAAGGGATTTTTGAACTGCACAAAGTCCTAAATTAAGCAGTGTTCCTTAAAGACTACTTTACTCTCATTAACCTCTGTCCCTGTCCTCTACCACAGCATTCTTTCTTCTCTGTTGATTGTGTTCTTTTTCATCGTGCAGTTAAAACAAACAAGCCTCACAATTTAGTTCAGTCTGATTGGACCAAATTAACGGATAAATTCACGCCTGGAAAGAAATTTGTCGCCCTCTTTCTGTCCGTTGGTGGGAAACAGGAAGCGATATCTACGGTGGCCGACAGGGGTCAAAAATCGAGCTGTTGATCTTACCGCTCCCTCTAGAGGCCTGGAGAATTTCCGTTGTGTAATCTGGATGCAGTTGGACGCATGTTTTTTTGTTTGCATCTGCTTTTCTTTTTTAAGAAGTTTTTTTTTTTAAGGGTTTGTGTGCTTTTTTTCCTATTGTTTCCTCATTTGCAGTGCGTTTATGTATTTGGTTGTGTTGTGTGTACACTGAATCTGTTGTCAAATTAATTAAGCCGTTTTCTTGTGTTTTGTCTATTTGCATGTGATTTCTTAAATTGCCGGGCGTTTACCCTGATCGGCCACCGTAGAAATCTGGTCTGAGAAATAGCAGGTTATGATGGCCTTTGCCGTAGACCTGCATGATTAGGATTCGACGTGATAAGGCAGCTGATAGCCGCGCGACTGTGAATGAGCTGATGACCACGGCGTATGAATAAAAAATATTAACAAACTCACTTCAGTTATAAAAAAAAATGTCTTCATTTTGTGGTTGCTACTCGTGACACACATTACACAAACCTTCTGTCCTGGCTCAATAGGAGAGGGCACTAAAAATCTTAGTTACTGAACTGTTTCCTCTCTCTTCCTCAATATGTTTTACACTGGATTACTAAGCATTTAGCCACAAAATAAGGTGTTTTTTTATCTGCTGTATAGTGCTAAGAATAATGTGTTTATACACAAGCTACAATGTCCGCACACTGACATCACATCAACTTCCGTTTGATGAAATAATTCTGTTTTGAATGAACGATTCTGCATTGTACTGATTTGGTTTGATTGACATCAAGGATTATTAGATGCTTAGTGTTCACAAATACTGATTAGAGTGTCGCGTACGACGCAACGATAACATGCGTGAGGTCATAAATCATCCGATATTCCCCAATTCTTTGCCTCTGACTTTGAGAAAACCCCTAGTGACAGTTTGACAGCCCGTCAGTGAAAAGCCTGCTTTGACAAATCCAATTACATTAGGAAAATCATTACTTTTTGGAAGGTGTTGTGGTCTCTCCCTGCGGAAGGGCTGTTAGCAAGAACATGTTGGATTTTGTTTTTAAACTAAATAATAAAAAAATAACAAAACTCTTGAAATCAAATACAATCTTACTTTGATATTTTGATACAAAGAGAAAGCTGCCATAGTACCTTTCACGTTTGCCTATCTAGCCGCCGGCTATGAAAAACCACAACACCGGCTTTCTCCCATTGATTCTGTTTCTGGCACACTGAGACGCCTGATATAAGACACTCAAATCATTTTAGCAGTGTTCTTAAAATGATAGTGTAATAGCCACTGCAGCTTAAAAAAAAAAGATTCCCCACTGTTGTTCGAGTCAGCGCAATTTTGTTCTATGATCATTTCTTAGAATAAAAGAACCCGCGGACTCCTTCATTACAGAGCAAAATCAATTGAAACGAGTAATGGGTTGACGTCAGCGCAGAGCTGGGAGCTTTAGCTTTATCTTCTATTCCCAGACTCGTTGTGTAGCATTTATGCGCGAGTACACTACAAAGTAGCTGGTGTGATGTTGCATGTGCTGTGGTGGAAAGGAAGGAGCGCTAGAGAAAAAGTAGAGTAGCCGGCAGGACTGTCAAATGCTGCAGGCGGAGAAGAAACTGAGAATTTCAGCTAAAGACAGTAAATGGCATTTTGGATGTCAAATAAAAGGTTTTCAAGAGCTTTCATGAGGATGCATGTATCTCCTTGCCCGTCCATATGATGACTGTAAATAAGGAATCTCTTTATATTGGCGGTCCTGTATACTGTGTCCAAAGCTCTTTTTGCCCCTCTAGACACAAGGCCCTTGAGTAGTATAGATTCCCACTGGTCCGGTAGCCAGACAGGTAAAACTCACCTGACAGGACATTGTCATAAAGAGCACCTTCGGGAGCTTGCACCAGCAGAGACAAGTCACTCTTCTACGGTTTCCCCTCAGACCAGCAGCCGGGTGTGTGCCCAGTGGTGACCCATCGGGAAAGGCAGGAGGGTGACAGAACTGTGAAACATGTCACCAGACCCACAGCGATGCTCTGTTAAAACAAAAACAAAAAAATCCTTCACCAATTGTTAATCCTGTTTTGCTGTTTATTTTCCTCTTTTACACAAATATGAGGATATATATTTTTAGTAATTAGATGAGCGTTCCGGTTCCCCCCTGTAAACTGCAGATACACCCCGAGTTCTCTGTTTGACACACTAACAGTCTTTCAAACATGGATAGTTTTCATCTGTTTTCCCACGGTGTTTCCTGACCATGGACGAGGTTTTAGCTGAGATGGACTGTCTGGTCTGCAGCACACTGAATCAAAGTGTGTCTCCACTTAACGTGTTCTAACTGGCTTCTTGTTTCTGTTTGTCTGGTAGCCCGGGGAATAAACAGCAGACAAAACACAGTATTGTCAAATTACAAATGTTGATAGGCTTTTCTGTCTGACACTCCCACTCTCCTTTTTATTTATACATTGTTTTTTTGACAAGGAAAAAAAAAGAATAAATTAGACAGATAGACCAAGGGACAGCAGGCAAAACCGTCACAAAAAAGCTCCACATAATGTAAAACAGGGAAAGACAAAACATATACATCTCAATCTGTAGTCACATAAGATGTCCAGTTCGTCCAATATACTTCAAAATTCCTCCTGGCATGTGTCAGAGAGAAGGTCAAATGTTCCATAACATAAATTTCCTGAACCATTTCTATCAATTCAGCAATTTTCGGGGACTCCTACTTTCCTAGCGAGTAGTATTTGTGACATATCTATCAGTCTTTCTCAGTCCTGTTGGTAGATTTCCTAAATACATAAAGCGAAAATTAAACTCAAACTCTGTGCAGATTATTAACCTAATTGCCGTCACCACCTCTACCCAATCCGAAGAAATAATAGGACACTCCCAAAAGATATGAAACTGACCAGCAGACATATTACTACACATTCTCCATCACTGACCATGGTCAGAATTGTCGCTCTGCAACATTTTGATATTGGGGGTTATAAAGAATCTTAGTGTTATTCCAGGTGAGTTCCCTCCACAGACCTGGGCTAGAGGGGGTAGATTGTGTCCTGCATATAATATTCAACCAGTCATTCGCTTCTCTTTATGTTAGTGTCTTTCTCCCCCTTTCATTTTTACATACATTGTTAAACGTCCCCTTTGTCTCCTTTTTATATCACCAATTCTTCAGTGCATTTATTAAACTGTAATGAAACAACACCATTTGATTTCAGCCCAATCTGTCCTTCTGCCCTGGCGGAGCTGCTGGATCTCCAGGAAACAGGACACATCTCCTCCTCGGCTGCCAAGCAGGTCAGTCAGCTGCTCCGACCGGGCCCCCCCGCTCTGTCTGTCACTCACAACACACACAAAAAACACACGGAGTTCGTGTTGTGGTTCTCACCTGCTCTCTCCCCGCTCTCAGGTGTTCGAGGAGATGTGGAGGTCCTCGGGCAGGACGGCCCCTGAGGTAATCCAGGAGCAGGACTTGGGTCTTGTAAGTGACACCGCACAGCTGCACGGCATCTGCCAGAAGGTGGTAGACTCGCACCCAGATGAGGTGAGGGCTCACATGCAAATTCTCCCTTGTAATGACATCGTGTTTCATTTATTTTTTGCATGTTTTGAGATGTTTTGTGCCTCTCTGTAGGTTCACGCCATCAGAAATGGAAACGAGAAAGTTCTGAACAAGCTGATGGGCCTGGTTCAGAAGGAGACCAAAGGCAGAGCCGACCCAGTTCTGGTGAGGGCAATCTTACACGAGAAGACGTCATGAAAGTGGGACTGTTCCGCGAGACGCAACCAGATGACAGACACAGAGTCAAACTTTGGCATACATGTCATTCAGGAAACAACGGACGATACTTCAGTGATGTTTGTAGATCTGTATACAAATGCAGAGTAGTCACGTCCATATATGGTACCACAGCAGTATAAGGTACCTGGTCTTCAGTGGGTTACCGCTGAAAATGAAGCTTTCATCCTTAGTTCCTGAGAGGTTGACAATTTTTTTTTGTAAATACTGGACAATTCTTTTCACCATACTACATCAGTTATCATCTGTATTTATGTGTTTAAAAGGTAATAAAGCTTTTCAGAATATTGCTCTCTGTGGCAGTGTGTTGTATTAACATTTGTCAGACATAAAAGGCCTTCATGGATCCCAAGATACGGTACTACTATATATATACAGTGTGTATGTATATATGAACATTTTTTGGGGGGGGCTTTTCCCTTTTTTACATAAACAGCGGATAGGCATGAAATGGGGGGAGAGAGATGGCGGATGACGAGCAGCAAAAGGCAGCGGGTCAGATTTGAACCCGTGCCGCTGCAGGACTCATCAGCATCCGCTTACTTACTGGGTGAGCTAGAGGCCGCTCCAATATTTGATAGATAGTCTGATGATGTAAGAAGATTTAATGAGAATAATAAGAGGGGAAAAGTAAAGTTTGCTTGACAAATAATGCACCTTTAACAGTGGAGAACTAATTAAATGTTTATAGCCCTTTTAGGAAATAAAGATTGGCATTTCAAGAACAATTCCTCTAAACTGTCCTGCATATAATTCAATACAACTTTTTGTTACATTGGCCACTGCCATATTGGCAAAAATGATCATTTTGTGAGGCCTGAAAATCCCACTGGCCAAAGATGAAATTGCTGACATGCCAGGTCTTTAATTCAATAGAGGAAAACAGAAAGCCTTTCTGTATGAGAGCGATTAATGAGCGCCCTCTTGTGGTCGAAGCATGTCATTGCCTTCTAATTCAATCTGTATTATGGTGCAATAATTATGGATTATGGCTGGTATTGGTAACTCCATTTTGTTTCAGTGCTTAAATGGCTTTTGTAAACGTGTCTCTTCTTATTTACACCTTCTCTTTTGTGATCAGTACTCATGCAAAAAAAAAAGGAGATTAAGACACTAAAATGGCTAACTGACCTCATCAGTTAGCTTCTTTCTCAAATGGTTGGCACACCCAGTCCATTTATTTCAATTTATTAATAATAAAAAGCGCTAAGTCTTAATTTTAAACTAAATAATCCAATAGTTTTGCAAAAGGATGGCTGTGGTCTAACAGCATGCAGATTTTCTGCAGTTTATCCAGCATCTATTTAGTTTCATGCTCTTTCATGCACATGCATAACACTTAGCCAAGTCTCGCTTACCAGAGAAATTAATCTTTTATGTACAAATGACCAGCTGTCAGAAGGTTCCCCATCATAGTTTTCTTCTGCTTTATCTCCTTCTCTGCAGTACTTCATAGTCACTGCATGTGAATGGAGAATGTGAGCTCACGTTCACCCAAGAACAAGACCCAGTTTAAATAGAAACGTCTCTGGGGGATGTGTGGAAAAGAAAAGGGAATTAAAAGAGGACGTCAATCTCCAGAGATCAAACAGCCACAAACCACCTCTGGCAGAAAGGAAGGGATTAATTGATTGTGTCAAGTGACCACTGCAGGGTTTCTAATTTAAAAGACCTTAAATAAAATTAAAAAGAGAATAGGTACGAAAAGTCAACACATTACATGTATCCAGTTTTATTTACCAGAAGTTGACTTTATTGAAAGAGGCAAGCCTTTGGGCCTCAGCATCATCAGCAGCCTTGTCACATCTTGGACAGAAATAGGGAGGCCGAATGGTGTCAGAAAGGATGAATCTTTGGAATAAGAACCCCCTGAGACAGAAACTGGTCTATAATCTTGGTTACAAAAGCAGTCTTCATCAAAGAGTCGGTGCTGGTTGAGGTGTCAGTGTAGCCTGACACTGGAGTATGAAAAGGCTGATAGAGTGCTCAGCGACATTCTTTTACCAGAGAAATACTTCTAAAAAATGGCTTTGAGTGATATAAATGATCAACCTTGTGTAGTTTTACAAGACTACCAGATGTAATAATTTTTGTTTGTACAAAAGTACTTTTAACTTGTCATATCTAGTCGAAGCAGTCCATTATCTCGAAATCTTTTCATAAAGAAGTAAACCAAGACTTGGTCAAACGTAGAATGTGGCTGGACTGTGTGTGGTTAATATGGTTAATTGTGGCTAAATTGTTGCATGGGTTGTCAGAGGTTGTGTCTAAAATTGGAATCTACTGTAGATATCAAATGTTCATCTTGAGTAGTGTTTACTGATGATTGGATCGCGATATCAGGGATGAACACATCGCAAAAGACTGCCTGAAATGTGATAATCATAACAGACCTCTTTACTGCTCTGTGCATACACACACACACACACACACACACACACACACACACACACACTCTGATAAATGCCATATTACCAACCCCTTTCGATCTGTCTGCCCCTCCCCTTGCTGTTCCCCTGGAGCTTTAATTCCCCTGAATTTTTACATAATGAAAAACCTGCTGTATATTATTTAGAAATAGCCTTGTGTCACTGCTGTCTTTGATTTGGTTTTTCAAAATGACATAGGCCACTTGTTCTACACATTCATTGATGTCTGAAGAGAGCACGACAGATATGTCAATAACATCCACCCTGTATTGTGGAAGCTGGTTAGACGATTGTTGGCTGATCGCTAAAGGGAAAAGGACAATACAATCTGATTGACCAATGGCCAAAGGGGAAACCGCAGCTCTGACATCATCGCACTCATGGCGACCGATGATGAAACATCACTCCGGGACAGAAAAACTGAGTTTTGAGGTTACAGGGACCACTGTCCAGCCAAAACATTGATTCCTGTTTGAAACAATTCGAAATCAGGCAATAATGTGAACTAAAATCATAATTTAGGCATTGTATATAAATAGATAATGTATTTCTTTGCTGGTAAATTCATTTAGACAGAAGAAGCATGCTTTGTAACAAAATATACATAGCTCTTGTAAAATTTCACTCAAACAACCATGTGAAATACCTGGAACTATAATGACTGTTTGCCCTCGGTCACTGTTACAATCGGACATGATTTTCAACAGACACAAAAATGTAACTCTAACAGTGATATTTCAGACTTATAACAACTAAAACACCCTACACAATCCCTAAATAGAAGATGATAAACCAGAAAAAGTAGCCTCTAGTTTAACTTTTTGGAAAAAAACAACAAAAAACAAGATGGCAATAGAAAATCCCATAAAAGCTTAAATACCCCTTCCCATTCAGAAAATATCCAAAACTTAATTATACCCAAAATATCCTTGATTTGCATAGTGATCTGTGTCATTAGAACTTTTTTTTCTTACAATATGTACATCATAAAGCATCACTAAAATAAGGCAAATTCTATATAGCATGATTGATTGTGGTTCTGCTCTGGTCTGGAGAACACGTGGAGCCCATTAATGTGAGGAACTAGTGCTTAGGAGAACTGCTTCACCCAGAGGCTGTTTAGCAACTGAGAGAACACAATGTGCATTAAAAAGACTCCTGAGGTACCGTCATGAATCAACAGAAAAACACCAAAACATTGTACATCAACCACAACAAGATTTTGTGGAAACACCCCAAAAAGTTTAAAGACAAAAGTGACCCACCTGTTTCAGCCAACTTCAAAAAAATGTAGTCATGTAACAGTTGCATAGGAACAAAGTGGCTGCGTGATGATGCCGGCCCTGCTGCGGGTCGGCTACAACAGTTAATGTTCAAATGTCCACGCGGTGCTTAGACACGGTGTGTAATCCTATGGCAAAGAGGCATCAACTCTGCAGAGAGGCCACCTGAGTGTTCAACACAACCACAGAGAGCAGGGGACATCTTCACTGTGGTTGGAACTGGTTGGGGAAGACCTTCAGAAAGAAGGCAGAGCCCTGGAGTTGTGATAACGGGCGGATGATTGCTTAAAATCGTCTCTCTACAGTCTTTGGTTCGGTGGACCCGGAGCTCGCTCTAAGGAGCGTTGTCCGCTGGTGCAGATTTCAGCAAACAGGACAAAGTCTGGTCCTCCGTCTTCGCTGCCAAAGTGAATTTTACAGAATTAGACAAATTTAATTTAAAAGAACAAGAAATTAATTATCTTTGCTTGGGGAAAAAAATAAAATAAAATAAATCACTGGATCTGAGACGTTTCTTCATCAAGTAGTGCCTGAAAAAAGGACAAACAAATTGAAAATCATCAGTACGAGAGTCTTTTAAAGTCTTTCAGAGTCAAACTGGACTCTCTCAGGACATGTTCAATCTTCCAGAGGAATGTGTGATAAGATGGAGTGCTCTTGTGCAATGGCAGCCAGTTCTTTGAGAAACTCGGTGAAGAGGACGGCAGCGAAGACCTCGGTCCTATCCGGAGAGATGGCTCTGGGTTTTGGTGGCGGCGAACTCTTCAACATCCTGCCCACCTCGCTGTGCATGGAGCGCCTGCTGCTGCTGTCATCTGGCAACATGGGGATTTCGTTTGTTACGGTGAGAAAATCAAAACAAATCATGTACAGCGTATGCACAGAAACTCTACGCCATGCATGAGTTGGAAGATGGTTTTATAGAAATAATATTTTCCTGTAAATGATTACTCCATTTGTAAATAATATTCAGCCAAATAGGATCTTAAGCTTGAGCTGCTTTGAAAAAAATAAATAAAGAAATAAATAAACATTAACCACATACAAGAAAGGAGAGTATCCTGTTAACCAACTGAAAAATTCCCTTTAAATATACCATCATCAAAAAATCTGGCTCTTATCTTGCCGCAAACCAACTTCCAACAAGGTTTGTGTACCACTCTAAAACCACGGGGAACCCAGTTCAAAAACGGGCCCTCAGACACTCCAGGGTTTATCTGAAACCGTTGCTCAACTGCAAAGACACACGGCCTAACAACATCCAAGC